>NW_015505792.1:608659-609890 GCF_001515645.1 Sinocyclocheilus grahami
ATAGATAGATAGACAGACAGACAGACAGACAGACAGACAGACAGACAGACAGACAGACAGACAGATAGATAGATAGATAGATAGATAGATAGATAGATTGATAGATTGATAGATAGATAGATCTTCGTTCTTTCAGTAACTTTAAAGGGGTCATATGATGCTATTTCAATTGTTCCTTTCTCTTTGGAGTGTTACCAGTGTTGGGAGTAACTAGTTACATGTAATGGCGTTACGTAATTTAATTACAAAATAAAAGTGACTGTAATCAGTTACAGTTACTAAGAAAAAATGTGTAATTAAATTACAGTTACTTATGAAAATGCTAAGGATTACAAAGGGGGTTACGTCTGATTTTTCCACACACACTCCCACATACAGATTTAATTGAGTTCTTTCATAAATTGCAGTGACTGCTCTAAAATATGAAACACCAATGTTTCAGTAGTTTATAACATGCTTATCCGATAGGGTTTATGTATATACTTTTTTAAGATTAACTGTTTTTTCTAAGGCATTGTTAGATTTCAGTGTTTCCTGTCATAGCTATGCAAAGATTTGATTTCAAAAACAGTATCATAGCTATTAAACTATTTCTTGTTATGATTTTAAATATGTATTTAACCTCAGAATAATTTAAAGCAGTGGTTCTCAAACCTGTCCTGGCGTAGCCCCAGCCCTGCACATTTTGTATGTCTCCCTCATCTGTCACGCCTGATTCAACTCATCAGCTCATTAGTGGAGACTGCATGACCTGAAGAGGGTGTGTCAGATAGAGGGAGACATACAAATCATGCAGTGCTGGGGGTACTTCATGGACAGGTTTGAGAGCCCCCGATTTAAAGTAAGTCTGATTTTGTGGTGGCTGTGCTTCAAAGGGGCCATCGGATGTCCATTTTCCGCAAGTTGGTATGATTCTATTGGGTATTCTTAAAATGGTCACAGTGGTCATGTAAAACAATACCCTTTTTACCTTGTCAAAAACAGCTCTGTTCACAGCGAGTGGTTTCGGTGCATTTCTCTTTACATGCTAATGAGCTCTGCTCACACCCGCCCCTCTCTTCTGTGAAAGAGCAAACGCGATTCGCAAATAATTATAACAAATAAATAAATAAAAAAGCTACGGCTGTCCCGTGTTCGAATCCCAACTCAAGGACCTTTCCCGATCCCGCCCCCCCAATTTTGCATCCAATGTCTTCTTTAAAATTAAAATATTATAATCTTAATTCAAGTG
>NW_015505792.1:610721-614288 GCF_001515645.1 Sinocyclocheilus grahami
TCTTGTTATGATTTTAAATATGTATTTAACCTCAGAATAATTTAAAGCAGTGGTTCTCAAACCTGTCCTGGCGTAGCCCCAGCCCTGCACATTTTGTATGTCTCCCTCATCTGTCACGCCTGATTCAACTCATCAGCTCATTAGTGGAGACTGCATGACCTGAAGAGGGTGTGTCAGATAGAGGGAGACATACAAATCATGCAGTGCTGGGGGTACTTCATGGACAGGTTTGAGAGCCCCCGATTTAAAGTAAGTCTGATTTTGTGGTGGCTGTGCTTCAAAGGGGCCATCGGATGTCCATTTTCCGCAAGTTGGTATGATTCTATTGGGTATTCTTAAAATGGTCACAGTGGTCATGTAAAACAATACCCTTTTTACCTTGTCAAAAACAGCTCTGTTCACAGCGAGTGGTTTCGGTGCATTTCTCTTTACATGCTAATGAGCTCTGCTCACACCCGCCCCTCTCTTCTGTGGAAGAGCAAACGCGATTCGCAAATAATCATTAAAAATAAATAAATAAATAAATTTTTAAAAAGCTACGGGTGTCTCGTGTTCGAATCCCGACTCAAGGACCTTTCCCGATCCCGCCCCCCCAATTTTGCATCCAATGTCTTCTTTAAAATTAAAATATTATAATCTTAATTCAAGTGCAGAAGGATTTCGAATTATCAGCGTTGAGCACATACTGAAAGGTTAACCCTGTCTGGTTTACATGTTTGAAAATAATTAACAGTTGAAAACATTAGAAATTTAGAAAAGTAATCAAAAAGTAATCAAATGTAATCAGTTACATTACTTTAATAAAGTAATTGAAAAGTTACACTACTTGTTACATTTTAAGTAGGGTAACTTGTAATCTGTAACTTATTACATTTCCAAAGTAACCTTCCCAGCACTGAGAGTTACAAGCTCTTGGTGCATAAAGAAGATCTGTAAAGTTGCAAAGACTAAAGTCTCAAATCCAAAGAGATATTCTTTATAAAAGTTCAGAGTCAGCCACACCTACCTAAAACGGCTCGTTCTAACACGCCCCCACATGTCTACATCACTATGTGGGAAGATTTGCATAACGCCGCCCAAATGTTCACGCAAAGAAAGAAGGCGTAACTTTTATTATGTGTATTTGCTTGCAAGTATAGAAATCTGTATGAGAATGGAATGTGCAGACATATGGTGAAGCACATGATGGCACATAATGGGGCCCTTATTTTCACAGAACATAAAATTAAGGCTTTAATGTAACATTAATGTTCTTTTTAGCAGCATCATGTGACCCCTTTAATACAACGTTAGTTCCACACTGAACATTTGTCTAATGTTTTTTAAATGTAACAATTGTTTCAGCGTTCAGCAAACATTCCAAAGTAACGTTCTCATAGCAAAGTGATCACATTCCCTTAATGTTTTCTCTGACTTTCACAAGAAAAGCGTTTTTAAAACATTTGTTCTAAGAACATTCATTATGTTTTCATAGTATAATTGGAACGCTAGTAAAACGTTCTCAGAGCACAGCTAGACAGATGTGTAATGAATGAGGGAGTCGTTCTTCAGGTGATGATGCTGATGCTGCGATCACAGTGTGTTTGGAGCATCCTCCTCCTCCTCCTCCTCCTCTTCATCCCGCCTCTCCGGTTGGACTCCGCGGTGCTCCCATTTTGCTTGTAGTTTTTCATCATTTCCAGGTCAGAGGGGTGGTGGCTTCCTGCGGACTGAAGATGGCCGCAGATGGAGGCGCTCTGAAGGATATCAATGAGATTAAATCGCAGTTCCGGACCCGCGAGGGATTCTACAAGCTGCTCACCCTCTCGGACTCTCAGCAGCGGGCCGGGCTGCCGCGGGGCCCCTCGGCGGGCGGCGGCGCCGGTGTTGGGCTGGTGCAGGGGCCCGGGGCCGCCAACTCCTCTCCGGGCTCCCTGCCGCCGGTGCGGGTGTCGATGGTGAAGCTGAAGCCCGAGGACCCCAGCGAGGACTCGGAGCGAGTGTGCTTCAACATCGGCAGGGAACTTTACTTCTACACCTACACCAACATCAAGAAGGTACGAGCGTCTCGATCTGATGCGTGATTCGGTTTGAATGACAGACAGATTCGGAGCGACTGCGGATCCGAGCGCTGCATGAACGTTCCATTAATGTTACTTCTGCGTTTGTTCAGAACGTTTCCTGTTAGCTGTGCATGCGTGAGATCCAGAGAATCCCGCATGAATCTGTCTGCACTCATTATGTGTGCAAATGTGACTAATAATGACACTATGTAGAATAGAGCTAATGTAAACAGCTTTCCTGTAGATCGCAGCGTTAGTAATGCAAAGGTCATGGGTTCGATTCCCAGGGAAATGCATCAACTGAAACTTTAAATGATGTGTAAGTCACTTTGGATAAAAGCATCTGCCAAATGCATAAATATAAATCCATGTGACCATAGAGAATGACTTTTCATCTGCACTCTGAGGCAATGGGATTGAAGTGTTTGGCTTTTATTTTATTTGTTCGTCACAGACTCTGTCCTGTTTTTTATTGCATGTACATGAAGAGAGGAAAAAATGCACATTTTAACAAACAAGATTTCACACTAGAGTTTGTGACAGTCGCCATTTAAATGCTAATATATATAAAATACTTCCAAAATCATACAATGGTCTTATCCTTTCATACTGTATATATGAATGAGGTTTATTATAATTAACTTAAAAAAAAACATTTATTACATAAATAAAAAATAAATCAAATAAACGTTAACTGAAATAAAATATATATTAAAAAAACGTATTTTATTTCAGTCGCAAAGGCAACATCTCTCATTTTCATTTAATTTAACCTGAAATATGTAAACATGTAAAAAAAAAAAAAAGGTAATATATTTTTAGTATAAGAGCAATACATTTTTTAACAAATGTAACACTAGTGCACCAGTGTTTGTTTGTTTGTTTTTTAGCATTAAAATGTTAATTAAAACAGCCAATGTTTGCATGTATGTAAATATAGGTTATGGTTTCCTCTGTTTAATCATTGTGCAATAAATTGTGACAATGCATATTTGAAGTTAACCATAATAACTTATATTCAGATATAGGAAAGGACAAGATCACTGTATTTTGGAAATATTATATACATTTGTAATCAAATAGTGATTCTCACAAACTCTAGTGTGAAATCTGAACAACTGAGAGATTCTTTGTTTAAAAAAATGCAAACCACAATGTCGCTTTTTGTGTGCATACAATTACATGGTTACATGCTAAAATAAAAATCTAAAACTTTATAGACATTAAAACAACTAATTTTAATAAAAATTATTGAAAATTAAAATAAATAAAAATGACAAAAAACAACAAAAAGACAAATTTAAATGAAAATGGAAAATATAAAAACATCTTAATGACAGAACATTGCTCTTTCTGTGTGTGTGTGGGTGTGTGTGTGTATCTCTGTGTGTGTGTGTGTGTATCTGTGTGTGTGTGTGTGTGTGTGTGTCTGTGTGTGTGTGTGTGTGTGTGTGTCTGTGTGTGTGTGTGTGTGTGTGTGTCTGTGTGTGTGTGTGTGTGTGTGTGTCTGTGTGTGTGTGTGTGT
>NW_015505792.1:619771-635510 GCF_001515645.1 Sinocyclocheilus grahami
TGTGTATCTGTGTGTGTGTGTGTGTGTCTGTGTATCTGTGTGTGTGTGTGTGTGTATCTCTGTGTGTGTGTGTATCTGTGTGTGAGTGTGTGTGTGTGTGTATCTCTCTGTGTGTGTGTATCTCTCTGTGTGTGTGTGTGTGTATCTGTGTGTGAGTGTGCGTGTGTGTATCTCTGTGTGTGTGTGTGTGTGTGTGTGTGTGCAGGCAGTGGATCTCAGTAAGCCCATAGACAAGCGCATCTATAAGGGAACTCAGCCCACCTGTCATGACTTTAATCAGTATTCGGCCACGGCTGACAGCGTGGCTCTGATCGTGGGCTTCTCCGCAGGACAGGTGCAGTACCTCGACCCCATCAAGAAGGAGACCAGCAAGCTCTTCAACGAGGAGGTGAGCAGATGAGCCTGACTCATGCACATTCACACCTGATGAAAACATCTGTATCAGATGATCAGTGAACCGGATCACCAGTCGTTCAAAAAGTTCAATCTGGATCAGAATGATTGGTTTTGCTATCCAGGATCAGGTAACCCATCTTACTTCTGTGCCGGTTTTTCAAAGCAAAGTTGGATTGGATCACCCTGATCCAGATACACACTATTCCAGATTTCCAAATCTGGATTACTAGTGCTCTACGGAGCCCCTAAAGGGACATGCTGATGGAGAAAAAAGCCAATGTTTTGCATTGCATTTACACAAATAACTACTTCTGACTGCTCCATCTCTGATGATTGCGCACGTGTGTGTGTGTCTCCCCCTTCATCTCTTCATTACTCTTCAGTAATATTCTTGAATTTAAATCACTTCTTAAAACTCACCTGTTCTCTGAATGTTATCATTTATAAGTTATGTCCTACGTCTTTTTGTTTTCTCAATGTTTCCATTCTTATTTTGTGTTGTGTTTTCTCGTTGTGTTATATTTTGTTTTTTACTTGTGCGCAGTGTTGGGGAAAGTTACTTTTTAAAGTAATGCATTTCAATAATGCGTTACTCGCTAAAAAATAACTAATTATGCTACTCAGTTACTTTTCATGTAAAGTAATATGTTTCGTTACTTTTTAAATCTGGCCGGGGCTTCCGTGTTTGTTTTTAATATAAAAAGTTCTTCTTTTACAAATATAAAAGCCCTTTCACACCAAAAGTGAATTGAATGCGCCTCAGGCTGAAGGGAATGTAAATTCTCGTCTGTACAGTAGAGGGCGCCGCTCAACCTAATCACATGAAGAATATGACGCAGGAGAAGAAAGTTCAACACTATTCAGCAATAACACAAATCAAACACAAATGTGTCATTTCTGCTTATTAGTATGATTGAATTGGATCATCGAAGGTCAGCAGCAAAGATATCGGTTCATAAAATGGGATTAAATACATAAACAATATTTGTCTTATTTAACGCATTTAAGTATTGCAGGGTTGTATAATATTCTGAGTTTGCATTTGACTGTTTGTATTGATTGTGAGGAGCACTGAATGTGTTTGTGTGCAGTGAGATGAGTAAACACATGTTGATATTGAGTCTAGAGCTACAGTAAGATCATGTTCACACACAACACTCTGCACTCACTCCTGATTTCTGTCACCATGGCAACACCAGAGCTGTCACTCAACACATGAGAAACAAAGTAACTGGTATTACTTTAAAAAAAAAATGTAACTCAGATATTTCCTTCTAAATTAAAAAGTAATGCTATACTTTACTAGTTACTTAAAAAAGTGCTTATGTTTGTCATGTTTGTTTATTATACCGATGTTCTTCTTTTCTAATCGTATCTTCATTGTAAAGCGACCTTGAGCACTGGCGCTATATAAATAAAACTTATTATTATTATTCTCTCCCCAGAGGCTGATAGATAAATCGAAGGTGACGTGTCTCAAGTGGCTTCCGAAGTCGGAGAACCTCTTCCTCGCGTCTCATGCCAGCGGTCACCTCTACCTCTATAACGTGGAGCACCCATGTGGCACCACCGCGCCGCAGTACTGTCTGCTCCGTCAAGGCGAGGGCTTCGCAGTTTACGCCTGCAAGACCAAAACACCCCGTAACCCGCTGCTCCGCTGGGCGGTTGGCGAGGGAGGGCTTAACGAATTCGCCTTCTCGCCCGACGGCGTTCATGTAGCCTGCGTCGGTCAAGACGGCTGCTTGCGCGTTTTTCACTTCGACTCGATGGAGCTTCAAGGCGTGATGAAGAGCTACTTTGGCGGGCTTCTCTGCGTCTCCTGGAGCCCCGATGGGAAGTATCTCGCAACAGGCGGAGAAGACGATTTAGTGACGGTTTGGTCGTTCGCAGAGAGTCGCGTCGTCGCGCGCGGACACGGCCACAAGTCGTGGGTCAACGTTGTCGCGTTCGACCCGTTCACGACGAAACTGGAGGACGAGGAGCCGATGGAGCTCAGCGGCAGCGAGGAGGATTTCCAGCAGGGGGCGCTGCAATTCGGCCGCGTGCGAACCAGCAGCACGCTCTCGCGACTTTCGCGGCACAGCTCCAAAGGTGGAGCTTCATCCGTGTCGTACCGCTTCGGATCGGTTGGGCAAGACATGCAGTTCTGTTTGTGGGATCTGACAGACGACGTTCTGTATCCACGGCTTCCGCTCTCCCGCGCGATTACGAACACCTTCGGTCCTACGATCCCGAGCGGAAGCAGCGGAGTTGAAGGTCACCATCATCCCTCAAACCCTCATCAGACGTCGACGTTGCCGATGCCTTTGCCTCGCTCGCTGTCACGCTCCAATTCCCTTCCGCATCCCGCCGTCGCAAACACCTCCAAAAGCCAGGGGGCGACAGAGAGCAGCGTTACGAGCGGCGGAGGAGGCGGAGGCGGAGGAGGAGGAGGAGGAGGAGGAGGAGGAATCGTGCAGTTTAGCATCGGACGCTTCGCAACGCTTTCTCTACAAGAGCGCAAGACGGACAAATCCGGGGTGGGAGGGGAAAAGGAGCACAAGCGCTATCACAGCCTCGGGAACATCAGCAAAAGCAACGATAAGATAAACGTGGCACCACGCAGCAACAGGCTAGATGGCGCTAAAGTGCTGGGAACCACGCTGTGTCCGCGTATGAACGAGGTTCCGCTGCTGGAGCCGCTGGTGTGCAAGAAAATCGCACACGAGCGGCTCACCGTGCTCGTCTTCATGAACGACTGCATCATCACGGCGTGTCAGGAAGGACTCATCTGCACTTGGGCCAGACCCGGGAAAGCGGTGAGTCGAGATTTAAACGCAAAGCATTCAGATTTGCGTGCAAGTTTCATTGCAATGCGCTAAATGCATGTCAAAATAAACCTGTACAACTTTTCAGTGGTCTTGATTACAGAAGTATTTTTCCATTCAATTTTTCCCATTTGGATTTTTAAAAAGTTATAAGCCATGGTGGATTAAACCAACAAGCTACACTTAAAATTGTTTAAAGGGGTCATATGATGCTTTTTTAAAGATCATTATTCTGTGTATTTGGTGTAACAGAATATGTCGACATGCTTTAATGTTCAAAAAACACATTATTTTTCAAATGCTGTACATTATTGTAGGTCCTCTATGCCCCGCCTCTCTCAAACGCTTCGTTTTCTACAAAGCCCCTCCTTCCGACAAGCGCAGCTTTAAAGAATTTTTTAAAAATCAATTGGTGTGCGATTTACTTTAAAACAATTTTCACTCAGAAATTGCTAGTAAATTTTTGCAAATAATTACGAAGAAACAGCAAGTAACACATTGCATTAAATGTGGAATTTTGAAGTAAAAAAAGACTGAAATAGTATCTTCTTGAAAAATGTTTTTTAGTAGTTATTATTTTTAACAGCCACTGAAATAATAATCATGAAAAAGTACATTTTTTTGTTACTTATTTCAAAAAGTGAAACTTTCATATATTCTAGATTCATTACATGTAAAGTAAAACATTTCAAAAGTTTTTTTGTTTTAATTTTGATGATTAGAGCTTACATCTCATGAAAGTCAAAAATCCAGTATCTCAAAATATTCCCTAAGATCAATTAAAAAAAAGGGATTTGCAAAATAGAAAAGCTCAAGTTCTTTACAGTATGTTGAGTTCTGCACTCAGGACTTGGTCGGGGCTCGTTTAGCACAAACTCCAGCATCAGTGAGGAGTTAATGGAAGCGATCCGCCTGTGGCTCTGCTGAGACACTATTGAGCTTCAGCTCGGATCCACTGTTTCTCATCTTTCTCTTGAAAACATCCCACAGACTCCATATGGGCTTCAGGTCAGGCATGTTGGCTGGCCAATCAAGCACAGTAATATCATGGTCAATGTGGGCAGGTGCTAAGTCCTGCTGGAAAAGGAAATCAGCATCTCCGTAAAGCTTGTCAGCAGATGGAAGCATTGACTTTGGACTTGATAAAACACAGTGGAGCAACACCAGCAGACGTCACGGCACCCAAATCATCTCTGATGTCAGAAACTTCACACTGGACTTCAAGCAGCTCGGATTCTGTGCCCCTCCAGTCTTCCCTCCAGACCTTGATTTCCAAATGTAATGCAAAATTTACTTTAATCTGAAAAGAGGACTTTGGAGCACTGAGCAACAGTCCAGTTCTTTTTCTCCGTAGCCCAGGTGAGATGCTTCTGACATTGTTTCTGTTTCAGAAGTGGCTTGGTAGCCCTTTTCCTGGAGACGGAGTGACTCTTGATGACTCCAGCTGACTCCAGCTTCAGTCCACTCCTTGTGAAGCTCTCCCAAGTGTTTGAATCGGCTTTGCTTGACAGTAATCTCAAGCTTGGGTCATCCCTGTTGCTTGTGCACCTTTTCCCACCCAATTTCTTCCTTCCAGTCAACTTTGCATTTAATATGCTTTGATACAGCACTCTGTGAACAGCTGTTCTTTCAGTAATGAGCTTCTGTGACTTACTCTCTTTGTGGAGGGTGTCAATGATCGTCTTCTGGACCATTGCCAAGTCAGCAGTCTTCCTCATTATTGTGGTTTCAAAGAACAAGAGATACCCGGAATTTATTCTGTAGGGATGGACATTTAATGAAACTCAAATGTAAATATTCTAATATTTTAAGATATTGGATTTTTGACTTTAATGAGATGTAAGCTCTAATCATCAAAATAAAATAAAAAAGTTTTAAATGTTTTACTTTACATGTAATTGTAATGATTCATCAGCACGGCTGGGATCCATTTGCAGTTTTATTAGAAACTTAATCAGACAAGCAGAGATCAAGACACAGATAAGATGAATCTAGAATATATGAAAGTTTCACTTTTTGAAATCAGTTACCAAAAAAAAAAAAACTTTTTCGCGATATTCAAATTTTTTGAGATGCACCTGTGTATAGTATATTATTATAAAACAGATAGTTGCGGTGCTTGATTCTGATTGGCTGAGCCGTGTTCGAAGCTGTTGTAAATGACGCTACAAAGTAACACACACCTTTGTTTACGTTTGTGTGTTGCTCGGCAACCACTTTGTAGCAAGCACAACTGTTTCTCAGGAGCTACATTGTTTGGTGGAAGAATACTGTGTTTATTAATATCATTACACTTTATTTGCTCCGTTTTATTTTGTGAAGCCTTACTACGTATATGGAGTAACCGTTTTATAAAAGCAATAACCCCCGTGAAGCCATGGTTTACAGTGAATTTATAACAGCTAAGGGGGTTTAAACAACGCACTTTAGCTGTTATAAATTCACTGTAAACCACAGCTTCTTGGAGCTTATTGCTTTAATTTATATACATATTTGTTTATTTATTATTTATTATTATTTATTTGTTTGGCCAGTCATTTTCAGATGTAGCAAATATGCTGGATGCTGCCAAAAGTTACTTCATCACTGCTCATATTTTAGCTTGTGCTGTTTCTTGTCTGTGTTTGCACTAGCACCCGTCTCAGCCGCTGTCAGCACAGAACGGAAACTCTCCGAGCGGGACGGTGGTATAGCCGATTCCCGTGTCTGCATCCGGAGCCGGTCCATCACAGCGTCACCATTCACCCGTCCACTGAATCCTTACCAAACCACACGCTTGAGTTCACATGAACGTAAACACACCCCGGGACCATGCTGCACCGCTGCGACGCACCCCGGCTCTCTCCTGCAGACAGACTGCGAGACTCTTCTGCCGGCCTGTGTGGAATAAAACATGTGTTGTAATAGAAACTACATATTTCCCAAATAATATGTTCCAAACGTATTTATTATATAGTTGTTTTCACCGAATAACCGCGGAGCATGCAGGCTGCCGCGCGGTGCATTGTGGGAGCCGCTGATTGGCGCACTTCCGCTGCCATTGTGCGCGAGAGACGGTAAATAAGACTGAAGCTCAGCTCCAAACACGCTTTAAACACAACTTCTGCTGAGGTAAGAGCGTCAAGGC
Source organism: Sinocyclocheilus grahami (assembly GCF_001515645.1). NCBI lineage: Eukaryota > Metazoa > Chordata > Actinopteri > Cypriniformes > Cyprinidae > Sinocyclocheilus > Sinocyclocheilus grahami. The sequence continues at coordinate 626,102 of NW_015505792.1, forward strand.
ACGGGAAATATAGATGTGTTGTTTAATTGTTATTCTAGGCAGCCGGGAAAATGTCGTGTTTTGTGTAAATCCGTGTCGGTTCGAGCGCGTTTGTGTTTATATCGAGATGCTGAGGCGCTTCGTCCGCGCGAGCTGCAAAATCCGTCCGAAATAAACGGATATTTCACAAACGCTGAAAAACACCGTAAACGCCTCCGTTCCTGCTTTACACGTCCGATATCGCATCCCTAGAGTGTTTTCTGTGTTGTCCGAGTGTAACTGGTGGGAACACTGGAGTGATTCGCAGCGAAATTGTCGAAGTTTTATCGTTAGTTCGTCTGTTTTCGCGCTCGGTTTTCTGTCGGAGTCAAACAGGCGCCATGATGTTCACGGATGAGGGGCGGGGCTTACGCTTGCCGTCTGCTTGGTTTCCTGTCCTCCGATTGGTCGGCTCATGAATATATGATTAGAAGAGGCTGGTTTTTGAGGCGTGATTGACGTGTTAAACTTCCTGTTGTTTTCAAGCTCGAACTCAATCCTAAAGTGTCTTAAATACTGATTTTGAAACATTATCCCTCCATTATTTCAGTATGACATGATTATATTATTAGATTTAAAAAAAATTTTATGAAGCAGGGGTTTTCAAACTGGTCCTTGGAAAGTTTAGAGGAAAAAGTGTGATGAAACTGACTACAAATGCAAATAAATTTGATTAAAATGAATAATATACAAGTTAATTGAAACAAAAATAAATTGTTTATAATCATTTAAATCCGTAACTAATTAAAAAAAATTGTTAAATTATTTAAATGGTGATTTTAAAATGTTAATCGATTTGCTTTTAATCATGTATTCCTTTATTTATTTACTTATTTTAATGAAATGCATTTTATTTACATAATTTATTGGTGCGAGAGATCGCTCAGGACTTCAAGACCGACCTGCGCTTCCAGAGCGCCGCCATCGGAGCGCTGCAGGTCAGACACGGCCGTTACACTTCTCCGGAAAACCACTGTGTATTTGATCCTGCTCGAGGTTATTACAGTGGACTAAACACAGTAAAAACAGGGAAATATTATTACTATTTAAAACAGCTGTTTTCTCTGTGAATCTCTGTTAAACTGTAATGTATTTCTGTGATGCGCAGCTGTATTTTCAGCATCATTCCTCCAGTCTTCAGTGTCACATGATCTTCAGAAATCAGTATAATATGCTGATCTGCTGCTCGAGAAACATCTCTGATTATTATCAATGTTGAACACAGTTGTGCTGCACAATATTTTTGTGGAAACCGTGATACATTTTATTTTTTAGGATTCACAGATGAATAGAAAGTTCAAAAGAACAGCATTTATTTGAAACAGAAGTCTGTTTACTGTCACTTTTGATCGATTTAATGCATCCTTGATTAATAAAAGTGTTAATTTCTGAACTATTGAATGACCGTAGGTCACGGTTTCCACAAAAATATTGGGCATATATGAGGGAAAATAAGAAGTGCGTATGAAAAGCAAAGTTACATTGATATATATATTATTCTTTCTTGCTGATCCGAAAAACAATCCAATCCGTGGCTCAAAAACTGTAATATGATCTGAACCGTTGGGGATTTGTGATCCATTGAACCACTAATGGTATCTCAGTGCTACTAGAGTCTTCTCAGGTCATGTGACTCGTGTGTGTGTGTTGCAGGAGGCCAGCGAGGCGTATCTGGTCGGTCTGTTTGAGGACACTAACTTGTGTGCCATCCACGCCAAGCGCGTCACCATCATGCCCAAAGACATCCAGCTGGCGCGCCGCATCCGCGGAGAACGTGCCTGAGAAGGTTGAATAAGTGGGTCAGGGCTGATGTCTGCATTCAGGGCTTTGCGTCTCTCATGCAGGGTGCTAAAACAGCTCTGACCTGTCCCAGAATTCCCTGCACCGTCCATCACGAGCGCACGTGTGTGTGTGTGAGGCTGTCGATCAGCACGGGGTTTGTATACGAGCATCTCTCCAACAAATGTTTATTATTGCAATATTAAGAATTACTTTTAATAATTATTGATGTCTGTTTCTTTTTTTTAATGCATTCATATAAAGCTTGTTTCATAGATCTAGAGCATATTTTTGAAGGTGGAGATTCTTATAAAGGCATTTTTACATCACAAATCATGTTTATTTTCTAAAGGATGAGTTTGGGTTCAGTCTCAGGCATGTGAAGGGATGTTCAACATTACTCTAATTGGCTTCAGCGCTGAGAATAACATGTTTATCTGCATAAACGACCTGTTCATTGATAGGAGAGTCTGGATGGACTGACTTATTAATTTGAACTGAATAAATATATATTGGCTTGATACTGTTTTTGAGTTTCGCCACGATAATTTCCTTCATTACAGAGCAGTTTTCTACTCTCATCCCTTCAGCGTCTCACGACTCCTCAGGCAGACATGGAAACATTATTATTATTAAATCCTGCTTGATTTGTGGCTGTTTTTGTTTCTCCTTTATTCAGAGTCTGACTACAGAACATTCAGGTGTTTCAATAAACTGATCTTTGTCAATTTCTCCTAATTGTGTAATAAATGGATGTCACACACTTTTGTGGTTTGTCTTTTATTGTGATGTTAAAATAAATTGCATTCAACTCTTGTTATAGGAACTGACGTTTTATTTTTTGCCGATTTTTAAATTGTAAAGCACTTCATTTCTTGTGAAAGACGCAATACAAATAAAGTATTAGATTACATATATTAGTTTATTAGACATAAGTGCACATTATATCTGATTATTAGACTAGTACAGATACGGAATGGTCCCAACTAACCAAATTTCAACAAAAATCCAAAAGTAGATGCAAATTATTTTTTTAAATTAAATATCATTTAATATTTTAGTAAGGTAATCATTTACGGAGTGTCTTTTTACACTAAGTGAAGTTGATTTATTTGAAGAGGAAAGAAGAGACCCTTTCTTTTTTGTTTATTGTATATCCACCTTTAGCCGAATCCACATCTCACATCACATCGGAAAGACATTTATTTTTAATACAAATGAAGGAAATCCTGGAAAAGTTGTAAATGAGGTATAGGGAAAATACTGCTATTTTCACTGTGTTAATAACCGCTGCCAATTATTGAACTAATGAAATGGAAGCATCTATTATAATAATTACACCATAGTGAACTTATAAATGATTTACACAAGGCTTAATGTGTTCCAGACAACCCTCGGAATTGCTCGTTTTTCTCGTCGTGCAGACTATTTTTCTTCGGAATTGCTCGTTTTTCTCATCGTGCGGACTTTTTCTCATAACTTACTTTTTAAATCAAAATAGCGCATTTTTCTCGCAGTTCTGAGGTTATATATCACATGTGAAGACATCAGTGTCATTATCCAGATCAGTTCAGTGTTAAAATGAAGCGAGTTCAGTTCATGTTGAATGGATCATTAATGAGTGTAATGTGATGATTACAGGTATAACCCGGAGAATCTGTCCACGCTGGAGCGGTACGTGGACACTCAGGCCAGAGAAAACGCCTACGACCTGGAGGCCAACCTGGGCGTGCTCAAACTGTGAGTGCTGCACACTATCAAGGGCTCCTCATCAGTGCGTGTGTGTCCTCCAGTACCAGGGATGGAACCATGTCGAAATCTCCCCATACCATATTTAAGAAAAATATTCAAATTTTGTACATTTTAAAGTTAAATTATTTTATCTAATGCACTTTGAGAGTCAAAATTAAGAGCTGCATCCCTTGTTCTTAACTAAGAAAACTTCAGTGAATTGACTTGTAGCTGAACTTTAAAGGGACTCAACCCTCTTTTTATTTGTGATATAGTGTCTCAGTCTAAATTACAGTCACACTGCTGTTTTAGGAAGCCAAACAAATTATAATATAATAATATTAATAGCAAAAATCGTTTCATATCGTCATGTGACCGCGATAATATCGAGACGGTTTTGCTATCGTGATATCATGATAATATCGTCACATCCCTATCAGGTACCAGTTCAACCCGGCGTACTTCCAGACCACCGTCACGTCTCAGATCCTGCTCAAAGCGCTCACCAACCTGCCGCACACAGACTTCACGCTCTGCAAGTGTATGATCGACCAGACCCACGTATCCTTAATGTGCGCTGCTGGAGTTTGTCTCGACACGCTGCCGGAGTTTTTAAGATGTTCAGCATCATTACTCCTTATGATCTTCAGAAATCATTCTAATATGCTGATTTTGCTCGAGAAACATTTCTGATTATTATCAATGTAGAGAACAGTTGTACTGCACAATATTTTTGTGGAGATTCCAGATGTTTCCTTGACTGCAGTGTCGCAGCAGGAGGAGCGTCCGATAAGACAGATCCTGTATCTGGGAAACCTGCTGGAGACGTGCCACTTCCAGAGCTTCTGGGTACAAACACACACACTTACTCTCACACACACACTCTCACACTCTCACACTCACTCACTCACTCACTCACTCTCACTCACTCACACACACACTCACTCACACACTCACTCACTCACTCACTCTCACACACTCACTCACTCACTCTCACACACTCACTCACTCACTCTCACACACTCACTCACTCACTCTCACACACTCACTCACTCACTCTCACACACTCACTCACTCACTCTCACACACTCACTCACTCACTCTCACACACTCACTCACTCACTCTCACACACTCACTCACTCACTCTCACACACTCACTCACTCACTCTCACACACTCACTCACTCACTCTCACACACTCACTCACTCACTCTCACACACTCACTCACTCACTCTCACACACTCACTCACTCACTCTCACACACTCACTCACTCACTCTCACACACTCACTCACTCACTCTCACACACTCACTCACTCACTCTCACACACTCACTCACTCACTCTCACACACTCACTCACTCACTCTCACACACTCACTCACTCACTCTCACACACTCACTCACTCACTCTCACACACTCACTCACTCACTCTCACACACTCACTCACTCACTCTCACACACTCACTCACTCACTCTCACACACTCACTCACTCACTCTCACACACTCACTCACTCACTCACACACTCTCACTCACTCACTCACTCACACACACACACTCACTCATACTGTGTTCTGGTATATATGGTTTATGGGGACACAGATGTGTATAATGACATATATACAGTCAAACCAACATTTATTCAGACAGCTTCAACATTTCTCACATTATATCAGTTTATTGGCTATAGTTTAGAAAACGGTACTAAAATATGAGAAGAGCTCAGAGTTAAACTGTCAGAACAAACTCCTCTTGATAATGTCAGATAACTTTGATAGAAAGGTATGTAATGAATTCTGTTGAATAGCTGTCAGCTGTTAAATTTAAGAACACAATTAGATAAAACCAATTCATTACCAAGCAGTGCTTCATTCTGTTCAGTCTGTGGTGTAAAAAGATCACATTAGCAATTAAAGAATAACACTGAAGCAAAACATGCCTGAATATTTTTTAATCCCATATTTCACTGTATGAAGAATCTTTGGGTGTAATATGTCACGGTTTACTTTATTTAGCTATCCTCACTTACATAAATGAACTATAGTGTCCTGCACCCACTAGTAAAAAAATATCAAATATTATATCTACTGTAGGTAGTACAACGTAAACATGGTTTATGAGGTTTACGCTTCCTGTTTCCCCGTAAACCGAAAGGCTTAAAAAAATAAAACTAAACAGTGTTTTTTAAAATTCTAAATATGCCTGTAGTTTTGTGTGAGGGGAAGGAGACAGAAAATACAGTTTGGACAGTATATGAACCATTCTGCCTGTGGAGAGTTAGTGAATGTTGTGTGTGTCTGTGTGTCTCCTGGAGGAGAATCGAGATCTCATTGATGGAATCACAGGATTTGAGGACTCAGTGCGGAAATGTAAGTGATTAAGTGATTTCTGATATTATATAGATTATGTTTCCTCATCTGCTGCTCACTGAAACCTCTGAAAGCCCAATTTGTTCAGACTTGCATGGTGCTTCACATATATAACACTTAACACACACATACAAATACTCAAAATACACCAAATACACATGGGAAATAGAAAAAAAATTAGATAAAATACAAATTAAAATTAAATAAAATAATAAATAAATCAACTAAAATTATTACATTTTATGAGACATCTGCTCTCATCACAGCCGATTAATTTTATTATGAATCTCTAAAGGTGCAGTGAACCAGGATTACTGTGACTTATTTCATATCTTAATGTTGGCAGTGCTGTGACGTTGAAGGCATGATTTCCAGCTTTCAGTGTGTTCTGGTGTGAATGTGGTGTGTTTGTTCTCTGTGTCTCCAGTCATCTGTCATGTCGTGGGAATCACGTATCAGAACATCGAGTACAGGCTGCTGGCCGAGATGCTGGGAGATCCTCTGGGTGAGACGCCGTCCTCCACACACACACTCACTCTCACACACTCCCTCACACTCACTCACACACACTCCCTCACACACACACACTCCCTCACTCACTCACTCACTCACTCACTCACTCACTCACTCACTCACTCACTCACTCACTCACTCACTCACTCACTCACTCACTCACTCACTCACTCACTCACTCACTCACTCACTCACTCACTCACTCACTCACTCACTCACTCACTCACTCACTCACTCACTCACTCACTCACTCACTCACGCAGTGCTTCATTCTGTTCAGTCTGTGGTGTAAAAAGATCACATTAGCAATTAAAGAATAACACTGAAGCAAAACATGCCTGAATATTTTTTAATCCCATATTTCACTGTATGAAGAATCTTTGGGTGTAATATGTCACGGTTTACTTTATTTAGCTATCCTCACTTACATAAATGAACTATAGTGTCCTGCACCCACTAGTAAAAAAATATCAAATATTATATCTACTTCAGGTAGTACAACGTAAACATGGTTTATGAGGTTTACGCTTCCTGTTTCCCCGTAAACCGAAAGGCTTAAAAAAATAAAACTAAACAGTGTTTTTTAAAATTCTAAATATGCCTGTAGTTTTGTGTGAGGGGAAGGAGACAGAAAATACAGTTTGGACAGTATATGAACCATTCTGCCTGTGGAGAGTTAGTGAATGTTGTGTGTGTCTCAGGCCAGTCTGGAGGAGAATCGAGATCTCATTGATGGAATCACAGGATTTGAGGACTCAGTGCGGAAATGTAAGTGATTGTTGTATTTCTGATATTATATAGATTATGTTTCCTCATCTGCTGCTCACTGAAACCTCTGAAAGCCCAATTTGTTCAGACTTGCATGGTGCTTCACATATATAACACTTAACACACACATACAAATACTCAAAATACACCAAATACACATGGGAAATAGAAAAAAAATTAGATAAAATACAAATTAAAATTAAATAAAATAATAAATAAATCAACTAAAATTATTACATTTTATGAGACATCTGCTCTCATCACAGCCGATTAATTTTATTATGAATCTCTAAAGGTGCAGTGAACCAGGATTACTGTGACTTATTTCATATCTTAATGTTGGCAGTGCTGTGACGTTGAAGGCATGATTTCCAGCTTTCAGTGTGTTCTGGTGTGAATGTGGTGTGTTTGTTCTCTGTGTCTCCAGTCATCTGTCATGTCGTGGGAATCACGTATCAGAACATCGAGTACAGGCTGCTGGCCGAGATGCTGGGAGATCCTCTGGGTGAGACGCCGTCCTCCACACACACACTCACTCTCACACACTCCCTCACACTCACTCACACACACTCCCTCACACACACACACTCCCTCACTCACTCACTCACTCACTCACTCACTCACTCACTCACTCACTCACTCACTCACTCACTCACTCACTCACTCACTCACTCACTCACTCACTCACTCACTCACTCACTCACTCACTCACTCACTCACTCACTCACTCACTCACTCACTCACTCACTCACTCACTCACTCACTCACTCACTCACTCACTCACTCACTCACTAACTTTGATAGAAAGGTATGTAATGAATTCTGTTGAATAGCTGTCAGCTGTTAAATTTAAGAACACAATTAGATAAAACCAATTCATTACCAAGCAGTGCTTCATTCTGTTCAGTCTGTGGTGTAAAAAGATCACATTAGCAATTAAAGAATAACACTGAAGCAAAACATGCCTGAATATTTTTTAATCCCATATTTCACTGTATGAAGAATCTTTGGGTGTAATATGTCACGGTTTACTTTATTTAGCTATCCTCACTTACATAAATGAACTATAGTGTCCTGCACCCACTAGTAAAAAAATATCAAATATTATATCTACTTCAGGTAGTACAACGTAAACATGGTTTATGAGGTTTACGCTTCCTGTTTCCCCGTAAACCGAAAGGCTTAAAAAAATAAAACTAAACAGTGTTTTTTAAAATTCTAAATATGCCTGTAGTTTTGTGTGAGGGGAAGGAGACAGAAAATACAGTTTGGACAGTATATGAACCATTCTGCCTGTGGAGAGTTAGTGAATGTTGTGTGTGTCTCAGGCCAGTCTGGAGGAGAATCGAGATCTCATTGATGGAATCACAGGATTTGAGGACTCAGTGCGGAAATGTAAGTGATTGTTGTATTTCTGATGTTATATAGATTATTATGTTTCCTCATCTGCTGCTCACTGAAACCTCTGAAAGCCCAATTTGTTCAGACTTGCATGGTGCTTCACATATATAACACTTAACACACACATACAAATACTCAAAATACACCAAATACACATGGGAAATAGAAAAAAAATTAGATAAAATACAAATTAAAATTAAATAAAATAATAAATAAATCAACTAAAATTATTACATTTTATGAGACATCTGCTCTCATCACAGCCGATTAATTTTATTATGAATCTCTAAAGGTGCAGTGAACCAGGATTACTGTGACTTATTTCATATCTTAATGTTGGCAGTGCTGTGACGTTGAAGGCATGATTTCCAGCTTTCAGTGTGTTCTGGTGTGAATGTGGTGTGTTTGTTCTCTGTGTCTCCAGTCATCTGTCATGTCGTGGGAATCACGTATCAGAACATCGAGTACAGGCTGCTGGCCGAGATGCTGGGAGATCCTCTGGGTGAGACGCCGTCCTCCACACACACACTCACTCTCACACACTCCCTCACACTCACTCACACACACTCCCTCACACAAGCTTTCAGTGTGTTCTGGTGTGAATGTGGTGTGTTTGTTCTCTGTGTCTCCAGTCATCTGTCATGTCGTGGGAATCACGTATCAGAACATCGAGTACAGGCTGCTGGCCGAGATGCTGGGAGATCCTCTGGGTGAGACGCCGTCCTCCACACACACACTCACTCTCACACACTCCCTCACACTCACTCACACACACTCCCTCACACACACACACTCCCTCACTCACTCACTCACTCACTCACTCACTCAC
>NW_015505792.1:637779-653436 GCF_001515645.1 Sinocyclocheilus grahami
CACTCACACTCACACACACACACACACTCACACTCACACACACTAAGTCACTCTCACACACACACACACTCACACACACACTCAGTCACTCACGGTCACTCACTCACTCACTCAGTCACTCACACACACACTCACACACACACTCCCTCACACTCACTCACACACACACACACTCACTCACTCACTCACACACACTCACTCTCTCACTTACACACACTCACTCACTCACTCACACACACACACTCCCTCACACTCACACACACACTCACTCACTCACACACACACACTCCCTCACATTCACTCACACACACTCCCTCTCTCACTTACACACACTCACTCACTCACTCACACACACTCGCACACTCCCTCACACTCACTCACACACACTCACTCTCACACACACACACACTCCCTCACACTCGCACACTCACTCACACAAACACACTCACTCACACACTCCCTCACACTCTCACACACACACACACACACACACTCACACACACACTCACTCACACCTCCCTCACACCTCACACACGCACACACTCAAACTCACTCACACACACTCACACACACACTCACTCACACACACACACTCCCTCACACTCGCACACTCCCTCACACTCACTCTCACACTCACTCACACACACGCGCACACACTCACACTCACTCACCCTCACACACGCACACACTCAAACTCACTCACACACACTCACACACACACTCACTCACACACACACACTCCCTCACACTCACTCACACAAACACACTCACTCACACAAACACACTCCCTCACACTCACTCTCACACTCACTCACACACACCCTCACACACTCACACTCACTCACCCTCACACACACTCACACACACACTCACTCACTCACTCACACAAACACACTCACTCACCCTCACACACGCACACACTCAAACTCACTCACACATGTAACTCACACCTGATCATATTAATCTCACCGCAGACACACAGGTGAAGGTCTGGATGAATAAGTACGGCTGGACGGAGAATGAAGATGGACAGATATTCATTCATTATCAGGAGGAGAGCGTCAAGCCCAAGAACATCGTGGAGAAAATCGACTTTGAGAGTGAGTTTGTCTGATTGACATCGACTTCTCGCTTTCATTCAGAGTTCAGTATTTAATGAAGTGTTTCTCATGATGACTGATGTTCTCTGGTGTCCACAGGTGTGTCCAGCATCATGGCGACGTCACAGTGAACACACACACACACGCTCACACCTCATGCCTGAGCTTCCCCTTGATTGAATTTTACAATAAACTCATTTCAGTTAAGAAATTTGGAGTCTTAATTTCATTAAAATCACACAGAGTTATGCTCTTCAGATATTACAACAGTTTTGGATTTTGTATTCTTTAGGAATGAGTGAAAATGTATGGAAGCTGGTTTTTTTTGTTTTTTCCAATTTGCAACTTTTTATCCCACATTTTGGCTGTTTTTCCCCCTCAGAATTGCACGATATAAACTCATTATAAAGTAACCGTTAGCTTTTACATTTTTTTTTATCCAGTGTCAGAAACAAGCTTCCATTCAAATGTGATTATATAATTAAATTAGATGTTTAAAATATGCATTTATAAATTATAATATGTGGCCCTGCAGCACAAAAGCAGTCATGAGCAGCACAGGTATATTTGTAGCAATAGCCAACAATACATTGTATGGGTCACAATTATTGATTTTTCTTTTATTAAGTAAAGATCATGTTCCATAAAGATATTTTATAAATGTCCTACCGTAAATTTTTCCTACAGAGAAAACTTCTGAGTTGAGTCCTGCACTACGAAATTGAATTTCTGTGCAATAATATGTTGATTGTAGCAAAGTTTTATGTACACAACTGTAGATTTGTTAAAGTTTCTCCTTGTTTTACGGCATTTAAAAATGATTTTAGAGTTTTATTTCAATCAATGAAACAATTAAAAACGAAGAGTGCCTTAAAACTCTCTTAAGCTTCTGTCAACATACTTGGTTTGACCCCTTCACCCCTGAAATGTAATTTAATTTGTCTTTTAATTTGCTTTTAGTAGGCTATTATTGTTTATTTTATATTTTAGTATTATTTTGTTTATGTGCTGCTTGGATTTATTGTTAATGTGTTTAACAATGGAAAGATGACGACTGCCTGTTTGTTATTTGAAGGTTTAATATTAATACAGTGATAAAAAAAAAAAAAAAACCCTGCAGTACGTCTTCCGTGCACGTCATCGCGTTCTGCGCATGCGCAGTGGAGCCGGAGCGCTGTCCAGGGTGCTGAAATAATCTCTCCATCTACACGCCTTCATCTCCTGGACACTCTGAAGCTGTTATATCTATAAAGCCATATGCATACGGAGCAGAAGAACACACTCTCTGGTGTGTGATGTTTTGGGCGTGATCGAAGGATGATTGGACTGATCAGACAGCTGAGGTACTACATTCATTCACTGAATACAGTCATAACGGCGATAATCATCATGAATATGACTGTAAAGGGTTCTACTGTGTGTCTGAAATATGAAGGCAGGCTCAAGTGATTGAGATTTTTTAATTACACTGAATACTGAATCATCATTTTTGTTGAATTCATATCAAACAATTTCGCTTTGATTTTAGGACTAGTTAATGGTTAGGCTTTGTGTGTTAGCACAATATCTTACTGGAATAGTTGCTCCTCCCAAGGTTTATTGGTGAAAATGTGTTGGAAATGTGCTCATGCTCAGGCCATCTGATATGTAGATGAGTTTGTTTCTTCATCAGGTTTGGAGAAATGTAGCACTGCATCAGTGTCTCAGCAATGGATGCTCTGCAGTGAATGGGTGCCGTCAGAATGAGAGTCCAAACAGCTGATAAAAACATCACAATAATCCACAGCACTCCAGTCCATCAGTTAACATCTGGAGAAGACAAAAGCTGAGACAAATCCAGCATTAAGTACCACAGTGGACTCTCATTCTGACGGCACCCATTCACTGCAGAGCATCCATTGCTGAGACACTGATGCTTTGAATCAGTGTGCATTGTGAAATGAAGCTGTCTGTTCTCCAGCTGATGGACGGGTCTCTGTCGGAGCAGCGGTCGGTGTTCCTGGGGTCCGAGTCACACGGTCAGCAGGTGCTCAGAGTTCTTCAGGGTTTCAGAGAGAGAGGAGTTCTGTTCGACTTCAGCATCCGTGTGCAGGAGGAGACGCTGCCGTGTCACCGCTGTGTTCTCGCCGCATGCAGCGACTTCTTCAGGTGCATGCAGCACGTAGCAGTAGTGAACACTGCACTTCACATAAAAACAGCTGAAAAACTGTTAACGAACAATTTTCTCTGTGAATATCTGTTTAGCTGTAATGTATTTCTGTGATGCGCAGCTGTGTTTTCAGCATCATTCCTCCAGTCTTCAGTGTCACATGATCTTCAGAAATCAGTATAATATGCTGCTGCCCAGGAAATATTTACTGTGTTGAACACAGTCATGCTGCACACTATTTTTGTGGAAACTGTGATACATTTTAGATGAATAGAAAGTCCAAAAGAACAGCATTTATTTGAAATAGAAAGCTTTTGTAACATCGTACATGTCTTTACAGTCACTTTTGATCAATTTAATGCGTCCTTGAGTGAATAACAGTGTTAATTTAAAAAACAGGGCGATGTTTGAGCTGGACATGCGGGAGCGTGATGACGGCAGCGTGACGCTCAGTAACCTCTCGCCGCAGGCCGTCCACACCTTCCTGGATTTCGCGTATTCTGGTGAAATAGAGATCAGAGAAGACAATGTGGACATGCTGTTCCAACTGGCCTCTTTCCTGCAGGTGAGACAGAAGAAATGACGTGTCACATTATTATTGTTGTTTTTATTGCACTGAACACAAAGTAAAGGGGGTATTTAACATCAGATAATAATAATATGCATAAACTACGATGGAAACACATTTACCGAATAAATTCCTCCATGCGCATTGAAAAGGTCATGTGACTGCGCTATGAGACGGAATGCCTTTCGTTAACAGCTTTATCACGTCTTCTGTCTTTCCTTCGCTCAGGTGGACTTCCTCTCTCGCGCTTGCAGTGACTTCCTGGTCCAAACGCTGGATCTCTCCAACTGCCTGCAGCTGCTAGCGCTCGCCGAGGGTTACGGCTCCTCGCGCCTCCTGCGTCGCGCAACCGACTTCGTCACGCAAAACTTCCACGCACTTTCCTCCGCTCCGGACTTTCTGGAGATGCCGGCGTGCGTCTTGGAGCACTGCCTGTCTTCGGACGCACTCAACGTCCCAGATGAAGAAAGCGTCCTGCATGCGCTGCTCCGCTGGACGCAACACGAGCCACAGTCGCGCAAAATCCTTCTACCGAAGCTGCTTCCACAGGTCCGTCTGCACCATCTGCGTCCGTCTGCGCTGGAGGAGGCCGAGCGGCTGCTGAGTGCAGACGGATGCTGCATTAGTGCGATTAAACAAGCTCTCGCAGGCGTTCATCGCTTCAGTGGCTTGTTTTGCGATGCTCGGCCTTCTACGACATCCAGCTATATTTTTGTGCACAAAACAGAGGATAGCGGAGAGATCCGGCATGCGTTCTGCTACAACATTGGTGCGGATCTCTGGATGGAGCTTCCAAATGACGCCACGCAGATTTTAGACCGGCCCGGATCATCGCTCACCAGTTTCGGAGAAAAACTCTTCATCATTGGCGGATGCCGTGGGGAATGTCGTCGCACTATTCGCCTGCACATCGCCACACATCAGCACGACGCGACGGACGAAGTCTGGTGCTACTGTCCCATCTCGCGCAGCTTCACACCAGTTCTGCGCATGCGTGACCCGCGGACGATGCATGCATCCATCGCCGCTCTAAATCGCATTTACGTAATCGGTGGGAAAACACGTGACGCTTGTAGCATTCTGGACGTTGAATGCTTTGATCCTCTAAGCGGCGTTTGGACACCCGTCAGCCCTCTTCCCAAAGGAATCTACTTTCCGGAAGCGAGCGCATGCGGAAGCATCATTTACACGCTCGGATCCGAGGTGGAGATTACCGAAGCTTTCAATCCTTCGCTCGACTGTTTCTTCCGCTACGATGCCATTGCGGATCAGTGGTGCCAACTAGTGGCAGAGTTCGGCCAGTTCTTCCACGCAACGCTCGTCAAATCTGTGACCATCAACGACACGCTGTATCTGTGCGATCTTTCTACGTATAAAGTCTACAGCTTCTGTTCGGATAGTTGCGTTTGGAAAGGCGAAGGCTCCTTCGAATGCGCTGGGTTCAACGCGGGCGCCATCGGCGTGCGGGATAAGATCTACATTCTGGGTGGCGATTATTCGCCCAATGAGATCACGGACGAGGTGCAGGTGTACGACAGCGGACGGTCCGAATGGCAGGAGGTTTCGCCGATGCCGCGAGCGCTGACGGAGTTTCACTGTCAGGTGCTGAGCTTCAACCGCTACAGAGACCCGTGGAGGAGAGAAACCGCCGAAACGCCCTGAATTAGAGATCTGGGGCCCCATTCATAAAATGTTGCGCAGAAACCATCCTAAATTTGATCTTACAATATGCGTACGTCAGAAGCGTTTCCTCCGAGTGGGCAAGGGAGGCAGCTATGTTTCCATCCACCTATTTTTATGCAAATTTTGGAATATCGCATTAAAAAAATGCTGGATGGAGACATCAAGATGTGCATAAATTCGAAAAATGCGCGTAAAAAACTTATGCGCACAATTGAGTACGATAAACTTTTTATCTGATAAGAAAAAAATTTGCATAAACTACAATAGAAACACATTTACCGAATAAATTCCTCCATGCGCATCGAAAAAGTCATGTGACTTTGCGTTATGGGACGGGATAACTTGACTAGCCAGCGGACGGATCTCGTTCACAGCATCTATATGTTGTTTTGATCATTCTGAAATATCTGATCAAAGTCTGTCGTCAAAGTATTTCTGTATAATTGTCTTACACGACTGCGTTCCCAAACATCAGGCATCCACCTCCGAAAGCAGTGACCGCATTTATTGTTTCGTCTGAGGCGCAAACAATTTATTATACAGTATATAAAATTATTATATTCAGTGGCTTCTCCTAGTTTTCTTAGTGGTATTCAGTGCCAGTTTATCAGGTAGTGACAATTTTGTTCTCTTTGACTCGCTGGATGGAAATGGTGCTTTCTTTATTCGCAAATGTTTTATGCGATATTCCAGTTTTGCGCATAAGTTAAATTTGAATCTTTAGATGGAAACATAGCTAATGTCTCATCAAAAAATTGGATGAGAAAATGGTAGATATTACAGAAATAAAACGAGGCAAATATTACAAAATATGACATTAAAAGTTTAAAAGTCACTCGTTTTTATAAAGTAACACTGTCCGTAAAGTTACAGCGGAGGCTTGCCTCCCTTCAGCCCATTGACTTACAACAGAGACCCATTAGCTGCCGTAGGTTTAGTGGGGGGTAATTGAGAATGAATGGGGGAAAGTCATGTGAGAGATGTGATTGGATATGACTGGTTATGCTCGGCTGTGATTGGTTCAATGCGCTAAATCCCACCTCTTGTGTTCGTGCGCATTCCGCATTCGCGAATCGGTCTGAATGAACAATATAATGGTGTTAATGGGAAGACTAATTAAAAAAGTATGTAAACAACTCACACACTTAGATATAATTAAAGATATAATATAAAATAAGACTTAAATGAACTGAAAACTTGATCCGTGGGAGTTTTTAGTGAATAATCATCGTGGTTAAATTTGAAGTAGCCTAAATCTCCTGTCTCTGATCAATATTTACCGAGCTTTGATGACTGATGATCCAAAAAATTAAAACATAGTTAAAAGTTCATTATTAAAAAGAATAGCTGAACATAATTTCACAATAAAATATATTGTTTAAATTGTTACTGCCTCGAGTTATTATTTTGGAATAAATGTAAAATGCCTAAAAACACTAACTTGATGAGATTCATACATGGCTTTAACAAATAAAATATTCATTACATTGGTTTTTTTCTTTTTCTGATAGTGTAAATAATGTTTATTTAACTAAGAAAATGTGACTGGGACATGAATTTGCATTTGATTAAAAAATTTTTTTTTTTTGCCTCATTTTAAAACACCACCGTACACCACTAGAATGCACAGAAATATGCCTCTCTTTCTCTGGCATTTTCAAAGGCACGTAACATAACATACTGTGGCTCGGCATGATACACAGTCTAATGGTCTAACGAAATCCAGTTTTAAACATCTTTTACTGTACCCATTGTATGGCCCTTATATGACCTATTTGAGCCAATGCAGATGCATGAAGTTATCTCAGGACGAGACCGCCCTGATTGTAAAGCAAAACGTGATTGGCTATAGCGAGATCGTGCTTCAAAGTCTGTCGTCAAAGTATTTCTGTATAATTGTCTTACACGACTGCGTTCCCAAACATCAGGCATCCACCTCCGAAAGCAGTGACCGCATTTATTGTTTCGTCTGAGGCGCAAACAATTTATTATACAGTATATAAAATTATTATATTCAGTGGCTTCTCCTAGTTTTCTTAGTGGTATTCAGTGCCAGTTTATCAGGTAGTGACAATTTTGTTCTCTTTGACTCGCTGGATGGAAATGGTGCTTTCTTTATTCGCAAATGTTTTATGCGATATTCCAGTTTTGCGCATAAGTTAAATTTGAATCTTTAGATGGAAACATAGCTAATGTCTCATCAAAAAATTGGATGAGAAAATGGTAGATATTACAGAAATAAAACGAGGCAAATATTACAAAATATGACATTAAAAGTTTAAAAGTCACTCGTTTTTATAAAGTAACACTGTCCGTAAAGTTACAGCGGAGGCTTGCCTCCCTTCAGCCCATTGACTTACAACAGAGACCCATTAGCTGCCGTAGGTTTAGTGGGGGGTAATTGAGAATGAATGGGGGAAAGTCATGTGAGAGATGTGATTGGATATGACTGGTTATGCTCGGCTGTGATTGGTTCAATGCGCTAAATCCCACCTCTTGTGTTCGTGCGCATTCCGCATTCGCGAATCGGTCTGAATGAACAATATAATGGTGTTAATGGGAAGACTAATTAAAAAAGTATGTAAACAACTCACACACTTAGATATAATTAAAGATATAATATAAAATAAGACTTAAATGAGCTGAAAACTTGATCCGTGGGAGTTTTTAGTGAATAATCATCGTGGTTAAATTTGAAGTAGCCTAAATCTCCTGTCTCTGATCAATATTTACCGAGCTTTGATGACTGATGATCCAAAAAATTAAAACATAGTTAAAAGTTCATTATTAAAAAGAATAGCTGAACATAATTTCACAATAAAATATATTGTTTAAATTGTTACTGCCTCGAGTTATTATTTTGGAATAAATGTAAAATGCCTAAAAACACTAACTTGATGAGATTCATACATGGCTTTAACAAATAAAATATTCATTACATTGGTTTTTTTCTTTTTCTGATAGTGTAAATAATGTTTATTTAACTAAGAAAATGTGACTGGGACATGAATTTGCATTTGATTAAAAAATTTTTTTTTTTTGCCTCATTTTAAAACACCACCGTACACCACTAGAATGCACAGAAATATGCCTCTCTTTCTCTGGCATTTTCAAAGGCACGTAACATAACATACTGTGGCTCGGCATGATACACAGTCTAATGGTCTAACGAAATCCAGTTTTAAACATCTTTTACTGTACCCATTGTATGGCCCTTATATGACCTATTTGAGCCAATGCAGATGCATGAAGTTATCTCAGGACGAGACCGCCCTGATTGTAGAGCAAAACGTGATTGGCTATAGCGAGATCGTGCTACGATTGGTCAGCGAATGTGGCTGTTGTCTGATTGGCTTGAGTAGACGGTGGGTGGAGTCCATGTATTTGTGGATTGTCAGCACGTCTTGACGCAAGAAATGTTTCACAATTCGCAAATGCACAGAAAGCAATTCACAAATAAATGCCAGGCAAAGTTGTGGTTGTGACATAAATATATATTTGTGAATATGTTTTTTATTTGCGAATCTCATTTTATTTATTTGTGAATTTAATTCATGTTTGTGAAACTTTAAGATTTATTTGTGGATCTCATTCTATTTATTTGTGGATCATAATCTATTTATTTGGAATTAAGCAACAATTCTACCCCCATACTCTCTTTCAGATGTGAAATCTATGAATTGCAAACGATCTTAAACTTGCACGCAACTTAATGGTTTCAGCTCTCTGCCTTGTGAACGACTCCTAATTAATGTCATTAACATAAAAGATCACCAGTCATTGTCCGAATTCTTTATTATAAAGCGGAGAGTTCCGGTGCTTGACTCTGATTGGCTGAGCCGGGTTCGAAGCTGTTGTAAATGACGCTACAAAGTAACACACACCTTTGTTTACGTTTGTGTGTTGCTCGGCAACCACTTTGTAGCAACCACAACTGTTTCTGAGGAGCTACATTGTTTGCTGGAAAATACTGTTTTTATTCATATCATTACACTTTATTTGCTCTGTTTTATTTTGTGAAACTTTACTACGTATATGGAATAACCATGTTTTATAAAAGCAATAACCCCCGTGAAGCCGTGGTTTACAGTGAATTTATAACAGCTTCGCGTCGTACCTAACAACGCCCCTTAGCTGTAATAAATTCACTGTAAACCACGGCTTCTTGGGGCTTATTGCTTTAATTTAGAACAGCGAGCTGCAAGAACAGCTTACACTTCCAAAAACCTGCAGTACTCCGACAAGAAAAGTGCGTAGGTCTGCTCAGACCCTGACGTGACGCTAAGCACTTTGCCAAGTCAAAGCCAGTTTTTACAAATATGAGTGTTAGCATGGATTTAAGCGCATACACACTCTTAAGATCAAACCTGAGCGTATGCACTCTTTATAAATGAGGCCATGATGCCATAATGACAGCAGAAGAGGTGGGTGAAGTTGCTAAGATCAAGAAGTCCACAGTCCTCAAGACGATGTAAGATGTCGTAGTAGACTGTGGTGACGCACATTCGAACATGATCTCCACGTACTCTTTATGAAAATTAACAAAAAATAAAAGAGAAAATTAAACCATACAAGTTATGATACCATCAAATAAAGTAAATCAAGGAATCATTAAAAAAATATTTAAATATATTATTTGTTTTTTGGCATAACAATAAAATCGATACTAATTGGATGAAGGGCAAAACTGTAGAGCATAAAAGAAAAATATATATATAATTATAAGTCTGTTAAATTTGTGGATAATAAAACATTACCTTAAGGGAAAGCCAAACTCTTCCACTGCCTCTTTGAAAAATCGAAGGGTTGTTTCAGAGCGGTTATTGTCTGCGATGTGCAAATACATGATCTGAAAAATAAATAGCACTCATTCTGACAAACACTACTTTGAAAAAAAATAATAATAATAAAAGAACAAAAGCATGCCAAGACTTTTTTTTATAAAGTGACTGGTTTCCACTTAAAAGCAGGTTTAAATGTACCTTTCTTGAATATCCATCCACACCCCCAAAGATAACCATGTTGTATCTAGGAGAAAATATCAAAGCAATGGCATGTTGCATGACAAAAGGATAACAAAATGACAGAAACATTTGTCATCATATTAGATTTCCCTTTAAACCTAAAATGCATAGACAACTGTATAACCCACAAAAATGTTACATATTTTGGTAACTAACTGTAAATTATAATTGCACATACATAACATTTGACAAATTCTGAAAAACTTAATTTACCTTATGAGCTTATGGTTTGTATCTATATGTACAAGATACTTGGGGTATGGTACAGAGTAAGTTCGCCGAGCAACACAACCAAGCTGGGACATCCGTGAGAGAATGCCGATACCATCAATACGATGCATAGATGCACGAATTCTGTCCCACTGTACTCGGTGTCCTTTGGCAATGAGGGCTCCTCTGACAACCCTGTACCCTATGTTTGGCATAGTGCTCTTGATTTCAGACACTAAAGAATCAAGTTCTTCATCTGTGCAGCTACTGTAGAGGGATGTGACTGACAAATTACATTCTCTCATTCGTCGATGGAGAGTTGCACGAGAGACACCTAAAATTTTTCTGATAGTTTCCTGTGGTAATCCAAGCTTCAGAAAATGGATTAGTCTGTCTTCCGATATATGGATTCTTGGACGTCCACATCCATCTGGTTTTTCAATCTCTACTACAGTTGCCACCTGCTGGCCTTCCTTGTGCTGCTGAATAAGAGAATCCAAGTCCATCAAACCTCTGACCAAGTCCTGTGAAATCCCAATGTTTGCTGACAAAGCAGTAATCAAAGTCACTTCTTGACGGCAAACAAACTGCAAGTATTCAATGTCCAGAGGCGGGTGTTCCAGAGCATAAGTCACTCTGGAAAGTAGTCTTTGGAGAACTTGTTGCCTCACTGTGTCCTATAATGCAATACCACAAACACAGGATATTTGGTCAATGCAATAAAATGTGTTCAGAATCAAACAGTGAAAGAACAGATATCATTCCAACAATATTTTAAACTGTAGCATGATAGATCATGAAATTACATGCTGCTTGTTTAATTCTGTGGCCATATAATCACATCTGATAGTTATGTGTACATTACATATTTAGCAATATACTTTATAGAATACCAGTTTTCTATAAACACACTCAGGGACTCAGTAGTGATACAGGAAACAGTGATTAAATTACATAGAACATTACTTGTTTTATTTTAGATATTATTACAATAATGCTGATGAGCACCACTTACCTGTCTTAAACTGTCCTGATCGTCCATTTTGAAGCGGTTAATTAGCCAGAATAGCGTGTTTGGTGCCTGGTCCCACACTGATTGTAAGGCAAAACGTGATTGGTTGGAGCGAGAACACGCTACGATTGGTCGGCGCCACGTGACCGGTATCTGATTGGCTTAAGTAGAAGGGGGTGGAGTCCATCCATTTGTGGATTGGTTTGCCTCTTGACGCTTGAAATGTCTCAAAATCCACAAATAAGCATGCAGCGATCTACAAATGCACAGGACGCGATTCACAAATGCACAGGACGCGATTCACAAATGAATGCCAGGCAAAGTTGTGTTTGTGACATAAATATATATTTGTGAATATGTTTTTTATTTGCGAATCTCATTTTATTTATTTGTGAATTTAATTCATGTTTGTGAAACTTTAAGATTTATTTGTGGATCTCATTCTATTTATTTGTGGATCATAATCTATTTATTTGGAATTAAGCAACAATTCTACCCCCATACTCTCTTTCAGATGTGAAATCTATGAATTGCAAACGATCTTAAACTTGCACGCAACTTAATGGTTTCAGCTCTCTGCCTTGTGAACGACTCCTAATTAATGTCATTAACATAAAAGATCACCAGTCATTGTCCGAATTCTTTATTATAAAGCGGAGAGTTCCGGTGCTTGACTCTGATTGGCTGAGCCGGGTTCGAAGCTGTTGTAAATGACGCTACAAAGTAACACACACCTTTGTTTACGTTTGTGTGTTGCTCGGCAACCACTTTGTAGCAACCACAACTGTTTCAGAGGAGCTACATTGTTTGCTGGAAAATACTGTTTTTATTCATATCATTACACTTTATTTGCTCTGTTTTATTTTGTGAAACTTTACTACGTATATGGAATAACCATGTTTTATAAAAGCAATAACCCCCGTGAAGCCGTGGTTTACAGTGAATTTATAACAGCTTCGCGTCGTACCTAACAACGCCCCTTAGCTGTAATAAATTCACTGTAAACCACGGCTTCTTGGGGCTTATTGCTTTAATTTAGAACAGCGAGCTGCAAGAACAGCTTACACTTCCAAAAACCTGCAGTACTCCGACAAGAAAAGTGCGTAGGTCTGCTCAGACCCTGACGTGACGCTAAGCACTTTGCCAAGTCAAAGCCAGTTTTTACAAATATGAGTGTTAGCATGGATTTAAGCGCATACACACTCTTAAGATCAAACCTGAGCGTACGCACTCTTTATAAATGAGGCCATGATGCACTAATTCGTTTTTAAAACGAAGTAATGAAAAGTAAATTGCGGCCATGATTTAAAGCAATAGTTCACCCAAAAATGAGAATGCACTCACTCTCAGGCCATCCAAGATCAGGATGAGTTTGTTTCTTCATCAGGTTTGTAGAAATGTAGCACTGCATCAGTGTCTCAGCAATGGATGCTCTGCAGTGAATGGGTGCCGTCAGAATGAGAGTCCAAACAGCTGATAAACACATCACAATCATAATCTTGGATGGTCTGAGGGTGAGCACATTCTCAGATCATTTTCATTTTTGGCTGAACTATTTCTTTAACTGTTCCTCGTGTCATTCTAAACACATTTTCTCGGTTACTAACACGCAATTCACCATTTTCTCACAACTATAAACACAATCTCAAAACTACACACAAACTTGTGCAAACTTCAGACTTCCAGGTCATAATCAAATAGTTTAGTCAAGAACTTGTTCTCTTTAGTCAAACTCAAACGTTTTCCTCAGATGACACACAAACCTGTCAGATACACACTACTTCACTGCCTCGAGAACACTAGTGAGATCAACTCAGAACACTGTTACACAAACCTGCTTTTGGGAAACAGGAATCCTTTTGCTAGTCAATGACTGTTACAGTATACAACATAAATATAGGATGCAGATACAGTGAAATTCAGCATTAAACTGTAAGAAACGTTTACTTTGGTTACACTGCTGTGAAGAGATCTTACAGTAGATGAAAAGCACTAGAAGAGAAAAGTTCAAACAACAGAATATACAGTAAACACACATTGAAATATACTGTCAGTTACTGTAAATAAATTCATTCAGCATCCTCTGCCAAATTGCATCCCAGTATTGATATTATCCTTATTTGTTACAGCAGTTTCTAAGTCTTCTGACAAAAGACTTCTCTGCCTCCCCTAGACAGTCCTCTCTCAGTTCTGCACAAATACATACTTGACTACAAATCAATTCAACATGTGCTACAGTATTAGAATAATGACAGTTCTCTCATCTGCAGTACTGCTGCTATGTACTGTAATTATATTGTATGTGTAAGTAGTATTGAAGATAGATGAGCCAGCTTCCCTCACGGTCAGTCCATGCAGAAGAACATGCTCAACTATAGCGCTTTGTAAAATTAAATTTGAGCACATCCCCTTCATTTTTATTCCCCCTCATATTCCTCTTTGTCTCGCACTACCAGGATTCATTTTCCAAAACTCATAATCAGCTGTGCTCGTGTTCATATCACCCTGAGATTCTGACCTGTGTGTCAGCTTTGCTACTGAAACATGGATAAATGTGTGCTGTTTGAGTTCATTTTTTGATGCTCGAGTCAATTATATTGTGTGTTTGTGTTTTCTGAATGGTTAAACCTGTGCAAAATGATGCCGTTCTTGTGTAGAGTTTAGCAGAAAACACTGAGTAAATTGGAACATGTGTGCAAACAGGTGAAATTAGTTAAGTTTTGAGAAACGTGTCTTTGTTTCAAGAACTGTATGAATGGTTTGGAAAATTGGGCCAAATGAATCAGTTATAGCGTGTTAGCAATCCAGAAAAACAAAAAATTTGACTAACTTTCTTCAGCGCTCTCCACACGACAACAGTTCATAATAATCACGCCTGTCAAGCTTCAGAAATGTCAAAAAGAGCATCAGAAGTCATTTTCTATGGCTTGTGCACTATATTAAAAAACCTTTGAAGGCTTTATGTGAGAAAAGAGATTTAAAGCAGAATTTGCACACATATCTGTAGTAATCTATAGATGATAGACATATGTACTGAAGTGCATCGTTAGAGAGCATTTAATGTAAATCAGTTCAGATTAACTCCTGAACTTTGTGATCTTGTTGCAGACATTAACATTGTATTTCTGTATCTTAATGTAAATTTGACGCATGAACCTAGAGATGCATGCCGTAACACACAAACACACAGTTGCATTGCCAAAGCGTTCTTTATTTAAACAAATAAAACAATGTCTTCACTCGACACATTGCTGGTACTCTTTCGGCATTTAATTTGAGTGTTTTTTCCCAATTTATCACATTAAACATCCAGGGTATCAAAGCTTTTAACATTTAACACAAGCCAATAATCCATACAGACAAACTGCTGCTTTTGAAGGCATCACGAGACGATCCATCCTGACTGGCACATCTTCCATCCGTCTGCAGAAACATCATCGTCCGGTGCTGGAGCTCATCTTCACAGCTGAGGATGATGATGATGATGATGATGAGGAATGAGCTTCATGATCATGCATCCTGATATTGTTTGACCAGTAGCCACATGAGCAAAACTGTGATCAACACAACCATAAAGTTCAGAAACAGCTCCTGTGCGGATCGGTCCATCTGAGATGTTCAGAGCAGAAGCACGACAGCTGGAGGACTGGAGATGACTGGAGCTCTGGATCAGAGACAGAGAGAGAGAGAGATGTGGAAAATAGACAAGTATGCTGGTCATTAAGAAATGAAGCCAGCAGTCTATCCATCCATCTATCTATTCATCCGTCCAAGTTTCACCCCCTATTTGGCTTTGAATTTCAAACACAAATCCTATCATCAGTTTAACTGCTGCGACACATACACACTCTCTCACACACACACACACACACACTCACTCTCACACACACACACACACTCACTCTCACACA
>NW_015505792.1:655733-656921 GCF_001515645.1 Sinocyclocheilus grahami
GAGAGAGAGTGTGTGTGTGTGTGTGTGTGTGAGTGTGTGCGTGTGAGAGAGAGAGAGAGAGAGTCATAATTTTTTTTTAATTGAATAAATCATCTTTCCATTGATGTATGGTTTGTTAGGATCGGACAATATTTGAAAATCTGGAATCTCAGGTGACAATAATCCAGCTCTCGTTACATAATCACGCATAAACGACGCCCCTTCATGCATATATATATATATATTTGATATAGCCTACGTTCTCAAAATGTCCTTTTTGATGTTATTTGTACTTGAATGTTCTAAGAAACGGAGTAAACGTTCAAATAACACATTTTGGGTGAAAATAAAGTTGGTAGAATGTTGCAAGAAACGTTTTTGTAACCTTCAAAAAAAAAAAAAAAAGTCAGGACAAGAGAACTGGATATTTCAGTGTTTTAGAAAGATTTCAAAACAATGTTCCCACACTCTAAAAAAATGCTGGGTTGAATACAACCAATTGCTGGGTTTGCCCCTATTTGACCCAGCACTTGGTTGTATTCAACCCAGCATTTTTTTGAGTGCACATGGTTTTACAACCTAAACGTGTTACCTGCGAAGACCCAAAATCCAGCTAGCAACATTCTCAGAACAAGGTTCTATCAAAGTTATGAACAAACATTCTTCCAGTATTGTTAATAGAATGTTTGTTTAACCCTTCACTCTTAAAAATGCTGGGTTGTTTCAACCCAACTTTGGGTCAAATATGGACTAACTCAGCCGTTGGGTTACATTTTTTACATAAAAATTTTAACCCAAAAGTTGGGTTAAAATAACCCAGCATATTGTAGAGTGTTGAAAATAGTAAAAAAAAAAAATTCCCCCTAATTTTTTACAATTATTTTTCAATTAATGCAGTATTTCAGATTAAAATAGAGACTAGGCCTTTAAAATCCAAGTTTGAAGGCTGACTAGCACCTCCTGGTGAGAGCAAAGAAAGAAAACCCTGTAATTTCATGGTGTAACCACTAGATCCCTGTATAGGACTCGATAGAGAGGCCTAGTTGTTTTTATACATAGTTTACGTTTATTAGGTTGTGGACTTAAATGTATATTAGGGCATTATCTAAGACTACTTTTTGTCAAGGTTTATATTTTTTGTTGTTTTAAATGTTGATTTGAAGTGTAGGTTTTTGCATTATTATTACTACATTCAAACCTGAACACAGA
>NW_015505792.1:657069-660051 GCF_001515645.1 Sinocyclocheilus grahami
GTGTGTGTGTGTGTGTGTGTGTGTGTGTGTGTCTGTGCGTGTGTGAGTTGGTGTGTTGATTTTGCACTCTAGATGTTTTAGAGTTTCTCCCCTTCATTGTTGTGCAATTTGTTTCCAGATTGTGGGGGATTTGTAGATTGTACACATAAAAATGTTCCGTATTTTTTTCCCCCATTTCCCATTCATTTCTTATGGTCGGTCATTTTTGACCGAAGACCATGAGTGTGACTTTTTTTTACGACCACTTAGCTTTTTCGAATCATGCCCTCATTTTTTTTTGTGTTCACATACCAAGTGCCATAAAAGTCACCAAGTTTTGTACCATTCTGGTGAAGCTATGATTTTTAAAAATTCAAAATGTAAAATTCTCCAGTCAGAAATGACAGAAGACCGCACAAGGGTTAAAGTTATCTGGTCTTTAATAATGTTTGCAAAACGTTAGCACAAAAATGGTATTTATATGTCGTTCATGGAATATTTTATTTAGACATTTATCTAACATTTTTTTTTTCAGAACGTTAAGCGAATGTTTAAAAGTAAAGTTTCCATAATAGCCTCTTTGTAAAACGATAGAACAGAATCAATAACCAAAAAAAAAAAAAAACTTTTGTAAAACGTTCAACAAATGTGTTTCGGTAATAAAACGTTCCATGAATGCTGCTGTATACATAATGTTTCTGTGCTAACATTTTGAGATCAATATTGAAGACCAGATAGCACTGAATGAACTTTCTATTAATATTACTAGAAGAACATAAGTCATAACTTTGAGAGAACCTTGCCAAAACCTTAGCCAAAGTTCTGAGAACGTTCCTTGTCAGCTGAGATGATTTTCCTGTCATGTTCATGATAATGTTTCTGTATGAACTGATGGTCAGAATCAGATAGTTTATATTTCATCATCTACACTGATTACTGAAGCTGCTCGAAACCATCTTTAATTTAATTGCACAGAAGGTAACCGGATCCTGATGAGGCTTAGAGCAGTGCTGTGGAGGTTCATCAGGGTGTTGTGTTTTGATCAGATCTCATTCACGTCTCTAGTGTCCACAGGTGTTCGTCTATAAATAATACTGTCATCTGTTGCTATCAGTGTTACATTGGCGTTTCAAGAGACCAGCTCTATTTAAAAAGCTTGGCGTTTCTTCTGTGAGTTTTTGCCAGGACAATCAACACAAAAACACATGCTGGGATCTGTTTCCGGGCAGCGTGACAGAGCTTCACATTACTGAAAGGTAATGGGTATTAACTAAGGACACAAGCATGGAAACAGCTTAGACTAGTCTTAAAAGTTAGTCATTTAATTTCTTTTTTTAGGCATAACTTTTGAAAACTGGCTGCATAAAAACACAGATTGGTCTAATTTGTTCTATCACTTGGTTAAAAAGTTTTTTAAGTGTATTAATTTTTTTTGTTTTGTTATGCAAACGTTAAGGGAATATTGCATTTTACCATTTTGCAAACATTATGGGAACGTTATGTTTTGAATGTTCTCTTAACGTTCCGATGCAAGTAGTAACATTTTTTAAATGTTAGAAGAAAGTGCAACTAAAACATTTCAGAAAAAAATTCCCTAAATATTGTTATAAATAATGTTTTTGATCAAACGTTTAGAGAACATCATTAAAGACCAGATAACACTGAACAAACGTTCTATTAATGTTACTTGAAAGTTTATAACTTTGAGAGAACCTTGCCAGAACATTAGCCAAAGTTCTGAGTGTTCTCTGTTAGCTGGGATATGTGCTATATATCCCAGTTTTATTATTTTGTCAAATTTGAGTAACTTTATTATTCTGTATGTCTGTCCATCTGTCTGTCTGTGAGTCTGTCTGTCTGTCCTTCTGTC
Organism: Sinocyclocheilus grahami; assembly: GCF_001515645.1. Taxonomy (NCBI): domain Eukaryota; kingdom Metazoa; phylum Chordata; class Actinopteri; order Cypriniformes; family Cyprinidae; genus Sinocyclocheilus; species Sinocyclocheilus grahami. Next base: position 658,919 of record NW_015505792.1, read on the forward strand.
CATCTATCTGTCTATGAGTCTGTCTGTCTGTCTGTCTGTCTGTCTGTCTGTCTGTCTGTCTGTCTGTCTGTCTGTCTGTCTGTCTGTCTGTCTGTCTGTCTGTCTGTCTGTCTGTCTGTCTGTCTGTCTGTCTGTCTGTCTGTCTGTCTGTCTGTCTGTCTGTCTGTCTGTCTGTCTGTCTGTCTGTCTGTCTGTCTGTCTGTCTGTCTGTCTGTCTGTCTGTCTGTCTGTCTGTCTGTCTGTCTGTCTGTCTGTCTGTCTGTCTGTCTGTCTGTCTGTCTGTCTGTCTGTCTGTCTGTCTGTCTGTCTGTCTGTCTGTCTGTCTGTCTGTCTGTCTGTCTGTCTGTCTGTCTGTCTGTCTGTCTGTCTGTCTGTCTGTCTGTCTGTCTGTCTGTCTGTCTGTCTGTCTGTCTGTCTGTCTGTCTGTCTGTCTGTCTGTCTGTCTGTCTGTCTGTCTGTCTGTCTGTCTGTCTGTCTGTCTGTCTGTCTGTCTGTCTGTCTGTCTGTCTGTCTGTCTGTCTGTCTGTCTGTCTGTCTGTCTGTCTGTCTGTCTGTCTGTCTGTCTGTCTGTCTGTCTGTCTGTCTGTCTGTCTGTCTGTCTGTCTGTCTGTCTGTCTGTCTGTCTGTCTGTCTGTCTGTCTGTCTGTCTGTCTTTCCATCTGTCTGTCTATGAGTCTGTCTGTCTTTCTGTCCATCTGTCTGTCTATGAGCCTGCCTGTCTGTCTGTGAGTCTGTCTGTCTGTCTGTCCTTCTATCTGTCTGTCTATGAGCCTGTCTGTCTGTAAGTCTGTCTGTCTGTCCATCTGTCTGTGAGTCTGTCTGTCTGTCCATCTGTCTGTGAGTCTGTCTGTCTGTCCTTCTGTCCATCTGTCTGTCTATGAGCCTGCCTGTCTGTCTGTCTGTCCTTCTGTCTGTCTGTCTATGAGCCTGTCTGTCTGTGAGTCTGTCTGTCTGTCCATCTGTCTGTGAGACTGTCTGTCTGTCCTTCTGTCTGTCTGTCCATCTGTCTGTCTATGAGCCTGCCTGTCTGTGAGTCTGTCTGTCCTTTTGTCTGTCTGTCCATCTGTCTATGAGCCTGTCTGTCTGTGAGTCTGTCTGTCTGTCCTTCTGTCTGTCTGTCCATCTGTCTATGA
>NW_015505792.1:660377-684464 GCF_001515645.1 Sinocyclocheilus grahami
TGTGTGTTTGTCTGTCTGTCCATCGTTCTGGGAGTCTGTCTGTCTGTCTGTCCTTCTGTCCATCTGTCTGTCTATGAGCCTGCCTGTCTGTCTGCGAGTCTGTCTGTCTGTCTGTCCTTCTGTCTGTCTGTCCATCTGTCTGTGAGTCTGTCTGTCTGTCTGTCTGTCTATCTGTCTGTGTGTCTGTCTGTCTGTCTTTCTGTCTATCTGTCTGTCTATGAGCCTGCCTGTCTGTCTGCGAGTCTGTCTGTCTGTCTGTCCTTCTGTCTGTCTGTCTATCTGTCTGTGTGTCTGTCTGTCTGTCTTTCTGTCTATCTGTCTGTCTATGAGCCTGCCTGTCTGTCTGCGAGTCTGTCTGTCTGTCTGTCCTTCTGTCTGTCTGTCTATCTGTCTGTGTGTCTGTCTGTCTGTCTTTCTGTCTATCTGTCTGTCTATGAGCCTGCCTGTCTGTCTGCGAGTCTGTCTGTCTGTCTGTCCTTCTGTCTGTCTGTCTATCTGTCTGTGTGTCTGTCTGTCTGTCTTTCTGTCTATCTGTCTGTCTATGAGCCTGCCTGTCTGTCTGCGAGTCTGTCTGTCTGTCTGTCCTTCTGTCTGTCTGTCTATCTGTCTGTGTGTCTGTCTGTCTGTCTTTCTGTCTATCTGTCTGTCTATGAGCCTGCCTGTCTGTCTGCGAGTCTGTCTGTCTGTCTGTCCTTCTGTCTGTCTGTCTATCTGTCTGTGTGTCTGTCTGTCTGTCTTTCTGTCTATCTGTCTGTCTATGAGCCTGCCTGTCTGTCTGTGAGTCTGTCTGTCTGTCCTTCTGTCCGTCTGTCTTGTCTATTAGCTTGTCTGTCTGTCTGTCTGTCCATCTGTCTGTGAGTCTGTCTGTCTGTCCGTCTCTCTGTCCATCTGTCTGTGAGTCTGTCTGTCTGTCTGTCTGTCTATGAGCCTGTCTGTCTGTTTGTCCTTCTGTCCGTCTGTCTGTCTATGAGCTTGTCTGTCCTTCTGTCCGTCTATCTGTCTGTCTGTCTGTCCTTCTGTCAGTCTGTCTGTCTGTCCTTCTGTCTGTCCATCTGTCTGTGAGTCTGTCTGTCTGTCTGTCCTTCTGTCCGTCTGTCTATGAGCCTGTCTGTCTGTCCTTCTGTCCGTCTGTCTGTCTATGAGCCTGTCTGTCTGTCCATCTGTCTGTGAGTCTGTCTGTCTGTCCATCTGTCTGTGAGTCTGTCTGTCTGTCAATGTGTCCATCTAGTGGCCACAGTGAGGATTTTTCTGGGTTTCTGTGTCATTGTGTTTCCCAGATTCAGTTGTATTTATTGATTTTTTTTCTTCATGATTATACTGCAAAATGAGTCGTCAATATTTTGGGTTTTCTAAAAGAGAAAGACTACAATTTAAACGTTTTTCATCTGCTAAAAGTTTATTTCGCCGACTTGTAGTAGATTAGATGGACTATATAAATGTTGTATTGATTGGGGACTTTATTATGTTTCCATTATGCTGGCAAACATGAAATGTTCCTCAAACATTGGTTTATGGTTTCCATTTGATTATTTCTTTGGGAATCACTTCTTATAACATTTTAGAAACAGTTCCCAGAACATTTTAAGTTATTTTCCCAACTAACACTAAAGTATATTCCTAGAAAGTATTAGAAATGTTGTTTTTTCCAGCTAAAACTGAAGTACATTCCCAAAATGTTTTAGAAATGTTTTGCCCCCTAGTTTTTATTTTCCCAACTAAAACTAAGTTTCCAGAACATTTTAGAAACATTGCTTTTAAGATTTTTTTTTTTCGCAACTAAAACTTTTCTCGGCTTTTTGCTCAAAATGTTGCTTTTTTTATGAAACCTACCTACATTCAAGTGTTGATAAAAAGACAATGCTTGAAGCTAGAATAGAACTGATTTTTTGGGTTTGAAAGTAGAGGGTCTGATTTAGTTTGAATGTATTGCATGTTCAGATATTCCTACAAGAAAATATTCTGGGGGCCATGAAATTTGAGTGAAAATCAGCAAAACTTTTTTCAAAAATGCCGGCAGGGAAAGAGTTCATTTCTGTTCCTTTGCCCTCTTGTTCTCCAGGTTCAGACTCGGATCGGCTCCTGGGCTGGGCTCGGGACAGACGTGTGTGTGGTTCCTACTACAATTTAAACGTTTTTCATCTGCTAAAAGTTTATTTCGCCGACTTGTAGTAGATTAGATGGACTATATAAATGTTGTATTGATTGGGGATTTTATTATGTTTCCATTATGCTGGCAAACATGAAATGTTCCTCAAACATTGGTTTATGGTTTCCATTTGATTATTTCTTTGGGAATCACTTCTTATAACATTTTAGAAACAGTTCCCAGAACATTTTAAGTTATTTTCCCAACTAAAACTGAAGTACATTCCCAAAATGTTTTAGAAATGTTTTGCCCCCTAGTTTTTATTTTCCCAACTAAAACTACGTTTCCAGAACATTTTAGAAACATTGCTTTTAAGATTTTTTTTTTTCGCAACTAAAACTTTTCTCGGCTTTTTGCTCAAAATGTTGCTTTTTTTATTAACCCTACCTACATTCAAGTGTTGATAAAAAAACAATGCTTGAAGCTAGAATAGAACTGATTTTTTGGGTTTGAAAGTAGAGGGTCTGATTTAGTTTGAATGTATTGCATGTTCAGATATTCCTACAACAAAATATTCTGGGGGCCATGAAATTTGAGTGAAAATCAGCAAAACTTTTTTCAAAAATGCCGGCAGGGAAAGAGTTCATTTCTGTTCCTTTGCCCTCTTGTTCTCCAGGTTCAGACTCGGATCGGCTCCTGGGCTGGGCTCGGGACAGACGTGTGTGTGGTTCCTCTGGGTCGCAGTCGGGTTCTCCGCCTCATGGATGCTCCTGTCCCTCGCTGGAGGGCTCCTACATCGCTCTGGGTCACATGCAGAACGGACGCATGCTCCTCAGGAGACTCCTCAAGTGGTCCGTGATGAGAAACAGCTGAAAAAGTTCATCAGGATGCTGCTGAAACAAGACTACTGAGACACGATTAATAAACAAACGGATTGCAAAAACACGGCATCTTCAAAATTGGCTGTTTTTCTACGTTTTTTGGGGAAATTTTTATATGATTTTTGCTTATTAAAGGAAAAATATTAATTACCCACTCAACCATTATCCCATCCTCAACCAACCCCTCAACTTTGATACAAATCAATGCTACTGTACATTTATGATAAAATGGAAATAATACATAAAAAAAAAAAATATATATATATACACATATATACACTACCAGTCAAAAGTTTTTAAAGAGTAAGATTTTAATATTTTTTAAAGAAGTCTCTTCTGCTCACCAAGCCTGCATTTATTATCCAAAATACAGCAAAAGCAGATATAGAGTGAAATATTTTTACTACTTAAAATAACTTTCTGTGTGAATCTGTGTTAAACTGTAATGTATTTCTGTGATGCGCAGCTGTATTTTCAGCATCATTCCTCCAGTCTTCAGTGTCACATGATCTTCAGAAATCAGTATAATATGCTGATCTGCTGCTCGAGAAACATTTCTGATTATTATCAATGTTGAACACAGTTGAGTACTTTTTCTTCAGGATTCTTTGATGTATAGAAAGATCCAAAGATCAGCATTTATCTGAAATAAAAAGCTTTTGTAACATTATACACTGTATCATTCAAAAGCTTGGAGTCAGAATAATATTTGGGGAGGGGGGGGATTATGGAAATTAATACTTTTATTTAGCAAGGATGCTTTAAATTGCAAAAAAAAAAAATTGATAAAGACATTTGTTCTTCTGAACTTTCTATTCATCAAAGAAACCTGAAAAATTTTACCTATTTCTAAAGGATCATGAGACTGGAGTAATGATGCTGAAAATTCAGTATTGAAATAGCAGGAATAAATCACATTTTAAAATATATTCAAATAGAAAAGTTATTTTGAATAGTAAAAATATTTTTACATTTTCTTTTTCTTTTTTTTTTGCTGTACTTTGGATCAAATAAATGTAGGCTTGGTGAGCAGAAGACACTTCTTTAAAAAACATTACAAATCTTACTGTTCAAAAACTTTTGACTGGTAGTGTGTGTGTGTGTGTGTGTGTGTGTGTGTGTGTGTGTGTATATATATATAAATACATGTATACACTACCGGTCAAAAGTTTGGGATCAGTAAGACTTGTAATGTTTTTTAAAGACATCTCTTCTGCTCATCAAGGCTGCAAGACACTTCTTTAAAAAACATTACAAATCTTACTGTTCAAAAACTTTTGACTGGTAGTGTGTGTGTGTGTGTGTGTGTGTGTGTGTGTGTGTGTGTATATATATATAAATACACACAAAAAAAATAAGTTGAACAGGTCATATATATTTTGGGGTTGTATTCTCTATTTTTCACTTTTCCAAAAGATGCCAAGAATCGTTGCCAAATTGTGTAAAATCTCTGCACTGATGCCTTATTTGTTCATAATTTCAGATATTGCATTACCTTTTTAATCTATCGAGAGTACGTAGGTACTTGCATTTAAACATTACACCTTTACAAAAACATCTGTTTTTTACTGATTTTTATATTGACTTTGTGATGACTGTACTAAAACCCAATATGCTTATTTTGTAATTAAAGAATAGTTTTGTTGGCTTTCATTCCATATGCTCAGTTTTCCTCTAAATACCCAGTGTTATTTCTGCGCTCAGGTCAGACGGTCAGGTGACGCTCCAGGTGAGACGCAGGTGTAAGAGGAGGCCTGCTCCATCCATTATTCAGACGGGGGGATCTGATTGGCTGCTGCATGAGCGTGTGTCTGCGCACCTGTTGCGTTCCGTCTGTCTCTCTTCTGAACACCGTCGTCCTCAGAGTGTCTCCTGTGGCTCAAGAGAGCTGCGGATCTGGTAAAGTCATTTATTTCATTATCATCAGATGTCTGTGTGCTGGTGTTTGTTGGAATGAAACTGATCTGAGATCAGCTCAGGGTTGGGCTCGTGTCTTCAGTTACGTCTCTGGCAGGTGAACGTGTTCTGTCACATCACAGAGCAGGCATCTGAATTATTTATGTGTGCTGGAACTGAAGTATTTGCTATAGAGTAATGTCTGTTAGGTAAGTCCTCACTAGTGCTGATAGTGATGCACTGAACCTCTAGCAGTGAGTGTTTTTGCTTTTTCTGCTTTGAGAATGTTACAATGCAGTTGCTAAAGTGTTCTGAGTGTTTTTAGTGTGTTGCTATGGGGTTATTCATATTTTTAGTGTTGCTATGTATTGTCCAGGGTGTTCTGGGTGTTTTAACCCTTCTGCGGTCTTTATTTGTGAATCTTACAGTCAGGCTACTAATCATAACTCTTTCATTGCACAGAAAAAGAGAAAAGAACATTTACATTATCAAAGAACATTTTCACTGACAGTCTAGTTCAAGCACTCTCAAAAACTCCCATTAAAACCACTGAAGCTGTTTACCCTATGAAATTAATATCTTACAGATAAATAATATATCTCCTTTTGAATTGGACTTTGAGCTTTGTAGCTTTGCAGATCTTTTTATGCTCAAACAGCAACATTACAGACTAGCTAAAGTTGAAAAAGTGAAATAGCATAATAGATGAATTAAAGAGAATGCAAGGAAGCATTTTTGTTACCCATTTTTAATTCAGAATTTAATAAGTAATGCAATTCATTCAATCGTAATACTTTTTAAACATTTTTCAATGAACATCAAAACATTTATTCTAAAATGTAACTGAAAAGTAACAAAATGAAGGAACGGTAATTAAAAGGAAACAGCAAATATGAACAAGCTAAAATAACAGGAAGCATACAATAATGATCAAACAGTAAAGTTATAAAGGAAAAAATTATGTTAAGTTAAGTTACAGACACAGTGGTTCATAGGTGTGTGTGTGTGTGATTGGATGTGTCTATATCACACTCTTGATGTTTTATAGTGTCATCCCTTCACTGCCTTGATCTTTTTTTCAGTATTGTGGGCAACACATTTTCTGAATTGTTCAGTTTTGTCCATTTCATTTTGTCCAATCTGTTCGAATCATGCCTTTAATTGTTTTTTCCGGTGTTCACATTCTAAGTGCCATAAAAGTCACCAAGTTTTGTACCATTCTGATGAAGCTGTGATTTTAAAAAATCTAGAACGTAAAATTCTCCAGTCAGAAGTGACGGAAGACCACAGAAGGGTTAATGTGTTGCTATGTGCAGGGCCGGATTTACCTCTTATTGTGACATATGCAAAATCATTCTTTGCCCCCACCCCTATTAATATATATTATTACTGCCCCAAAACAGCCAACAAAATTCATCTCAATCCATATGAAAATTGTCAGTGTTCTCTATCGCAGAATCCCATTGCTGATTAAAAAACATTATTTTAGAGCTAGTAATGAGCTTGAAAAAAGTCCGCACACTCAAACATCAAAGCATCACAAGCGAGATGAGAACAATATAAGCAATTTACTGAAAGAATCAAGGCAAACGTTTCGGTCACATGTTGACCATTTTCAATGCCAAGCTAACAGTGCTAGAACTAGAAGCCATCTTAATTTGAGGAATCACATGATAATTAAAGCGATCACATGATCAATCAGGACCCACACAGATCCCAAACACACACACACACACACACACACACACACACACACACCATGATAATTAAAGCGATCACATGATCAATCAGGACACACACAGATCCCAAACACACACACACACACACACACAAAAAGCCACAATGTGTGTATATGTAGAGCAATGGATAATCTACATCAAATTAGAGTTGTGCTGTTGTCTTGTTTCTAGTCAAAATATTAAACAATTCTTAAATTAAGATGCATTTACTAGATAAGCACACTGATGTAAGATATTTAATCTTGTTTCCAGGGGAAACAGCATTTTGCTTAAAATAAGTCAAATTATATATCTGCCAGTGGGGTAAGTAAAATAATCTTGTTTTGAGAATATTTTACTTACACCACTGGCAGATAATATTAATTTTTTTAAGCAAAATGCACATAATTTAGTTTTTTTCCCCTGGAAACAAGACTAAATATCTTATGTCATTTTGCTTATCTAGTGAATGCATTTACATGTTTTGATATTTTGACTAGAAACAAGACAAAAAACTAAGATAAACCGTTTTTGGCAGTGCATGCCTATGCATAAATCTGACCCTGGCTATGTGGTTTTTGTGCAGTTGCTAAGGTGTTCTGAGTGATTTTAATGTGTTGTTGCTATGCGGTTGCTAGGGTGTGCTGGGTGGTTTTGTACTGTCTCAAGTGTCTCTGTGTTCTCAGGTCGGAGCTGAAGATGGTTTCTCCTGCGATCGCTTTGGCTTTTCTTCCGCTCTTGCTCACGATGATTATCCGTTACCGATATTATTTCGTGCTGCTGTATCGTGCTGTTCTGATCCGCTGGGTGCGGGACTGTCTGACGGGCCTCAGCCGAGAGGAGCGGGCGTTCCAGTACATCCTGACCCACGCCACACCCGGAGATGCCCAGAGCATCCTAGACACATTTGACCACTGGTGCAGCAAAGTGGAGTTCATCAGCAACATCGGACCCAAGAAAGGTCATAAACACACTCACACATTGACACATCTGTCGTCATCATGGGTTCAGGTGGACTCGCTTTGTATTAGGTCTAAGTGCTTAATAGTTTAGAGGAGACTAAAGCAGGTTCTAGCAGGTAAATTTGTGACTTGCATCTTTGACCCCAAAACTCTAGCATGTGAAGCATCTGAATAAGAGCATCTTCTAAATGTAAATATAGATGGTATTTGACTGTGTCCTAACCATTGGAAATTATTAGAGAGGTTTAAAACAGTGATTCTCAACCAGGGGCCCACAAGATGACTTATAAGAATATAAGACAAAACAACCATTTAAAATAAGCTAAAACAAATAAAAATCAAAACCAGAGGTATTTTGCATTGCATGGAAGGATAGTATTTCAACCTACAGAAAGTAATCTACTCTAATCTAAAACTGCTAGATATACATTTACATTTAGGCATTTAGCAGATGCTTTTATCCAAAGTGACTTACAAACGAGGAAAATAGAAGCAATCAAAACCAACAAAAGAGCAATAATATGTAAATGCTGTAAGGTAAGTAAGATATGCTTACTTTTGCACTCTTTTTAGAAAACAAACACAACCCTAGGTGTTTATTTGATACAGTGGCTAAATTAACAACAAATAAAGCATCAACAGGTTCAGATATTTTCCAACAGCACACAGCAGAAATTACTTAATGAGTTTTTTCTTTTACTTAGTTCTGATATTTCCTGTTTATCTCTGTGAAGCTGCTTCGACACAATCTGTATTGTAAAAAGGTGACTCATCCGATAGTGTCAGTGCAGTAAAATAAATAATATTCCTGGATATTAAGTGTCTTTTAAAAACATAAATAAGTACATAAACATGAATTAAGAAAGTAAATGGGGCCATTCTTAGATGAAACATCATTGGCTGTCACACAGGTAAGATTCTGGACCGGCTGCTGCAGGAACACTGTCCCATCACGGTGCTGGAACTGGGCACTCACTGCGGCTACAGCACGGTCCGCATCGCCCGCTCGCTGCCCATCGGCGCCCGCATTTACTCCGTCGAGATGGACGAGAGAAATGCTCAGGTGGCTGAGAAAATCATCCGGCTGGCAGGTTTTGATGAGGACATGGTGAGTTCATGAGACACATTTACATTTAGTCATTTAGCAGACGTTTTTATCCAAAGAGACTTACAAATGATGACAATAGAAGCATGTGAGATGTGTTTTTAGCTGATTCTTGAAGATGACTAAGGACTCAGCTGCTGGGATTGAGTTGGGCAGGTCATTCCATCCAGTTACAAGAAGGGACTGAAATAAAGCATGTGTTTTGTGTTATTCTAATCAAATACCTACATTCAGCAGCAGTGTTGGGGGTAACGCATTACAAGTAACACAAGTTACCGAATCAGATTGCTTTTTTAAAGTAGCTAGTAAAGTAACGCATTACTTTTTAATTTAGAAGGAGATATTTATTTCTAAGTTACTTTTTCAAATAAGTAACGCCAGTTACTTTGTTTCCATGTGTTGAGTGACAGCTCTGGTGTTGCCATGGTGACAGAAATCAGGAGTCAGTGCAGAGCGTTGTGTGTGAACATGATCTTACTGCAGTTCTAGACTAAATATCACATGTTTACTCATCTCACTGCACACAAACACATTCAGTGTTCCTCAAAATCAATAAAAACAGTCAAATGCAAACTCAGAATATTATACAAACCTGCAATAATTAAATATGTTAAATAAGACAAATACCATTTATGTATTTAACTACTGACCTTACATAATCCAATTCAACCATACTAATGAAACAAAAATGACACATTTGTTTCATTTTTGTTATTGCTAAATAGTGTCTAAATAGTGTTGTTTTTATGTTAAAAACAAACAAGCAAGCCCTGCCCAGATTTAAAAAGTAACTCAAAAGTAACCAGTGTTGGGGAAAGTTACTTTTAAAAGTAATGCATTACAATATTGTGTTACTCCCTAAAAAGTAACTAATTACGTTACTTAGTTACTTTTTTAATCTGTGCAGGGCTTGCTTGTTTGCTTTTAATATAAAAAGTTATATTTTTGGCAAATATAAAAATATAAAACCCTTTCACACCAAAAGCCTCAGGCTGAAGGAAAAGTAAATTCACGTCTGTACAGAAGAACGCAGAAGAAGAAAGTTCAACACTCTTCAGCAATAAAAAACGAAGAACAAATTTTAGTTTATCTTGAGTAATTTTTGCTTATGGTTGAATTGGATCATCGAAGGTCAGTAGCATAAAATGGGATTAAATACATAAAAGGTTATTTGTATTATTTAACATATTTACTTATTGCAGGTTTGTGTCATATTCTGAGTTGCATTTCAGTTTTTAATCATTTTGAGGAATACTGAATCTGTTTTTTGTGAGTGAGATGAATTAATGCATGTTCACATTTATTCTAGAGCTAAAATAACATCTTACTCCTGATTTCTCTCGACATGGGCACAGGAGAGCTTTCAATCAATACATGGTAAACAAGGTAACTGGCGTTACTTATTTGAAAAAGTAACTCAGATATTTTCTTGTAAATTAAAAAGTAATGCATTACTTTACTAGTTACTTGAAAAAAGCAATCTGATTACATAACTTGCATTACTTGTAATGCTTTACCCCCAACAGTAACAGTAACGTAATGCTTTCCTTTCCATAAAAAGTAACTAAGGAACGTAATTAGTTACTTTTTTAGGAAGTAATGCAATTTTCACGAATCCGGTCCATGAACTTCCGTCTATTTGCCATCAGAGGTCACTCTTCTCCCATTACATTGACTCTCACACCACACAGACTGTTACACATCACCCTGGACTGCATTTCCCATCAACCATTGCACTGATTACACGCACACAGCTGAATGCACTGATCACACACAGCTGAATCCAATCAGACATGCTACATTAGCCATGGACTTCCTCTCTCTCACTGCCGAGTATTGTCTAGCGTTTTTCACTCTCCAAGTCTTAGCTACTTTACCAAGCCATTCCATGTTTATGTCCTGTTTGGTCTCTAGTATTGTTCTGCGTTTTCCACTCTCCTAGTGTTAGCTGCTATAAGGAGCCTGTTTATTGTCTTAGTTTTGTCTTTTTCATAGTTCCTAGTTTAGTCGAGTCTTGCCTGTTTTCCCGTGTATATATCGCTGCCTTTGTTTTTGGATTGCCCTGTCGTTTTGCCATTTGGACTCTGTTTGCCCATGCCTGGACCTTTTCCTGTGTTCCTGGATTTATCCCTCTAGTCTCGTCCTTTTGATTCTGTTCACTGATCGTTGACCTTCGCTAGCCCTAGGATTACTCTTGTGTCTTGCCCGCCATATACCTGTTTGCCATTGTTCGACCCTGCCTGTGTTTCTGACCTCTCTGCTTTAAATAAAGCTTGCACATGGATCTGCACGTCTCACGTCTCGTCAGCCCCGTTACAGCAATATTGTAATGCTTTCCTTTCCATAAAAAGTAACTAAGGAACGTAATTAGTTACTTTTTTAGGAAGTAACGCAATATTGTAATGCATTACTTTTAAGAGTCACTTTCCCCAACACTGTGTTGGTCTGAGCGGTTTGATCTGTTCCTCAGGTGGAGCTGATCGTGCGTCCGTCGGATGAGGTGATCCCGCGTCTACGTGAGGATTTCGGCGTGGAGCGTCTGGATCTGGTCTTCATGGATCACTGGAAGCGCTGTTACCTGCCGGACCTGCAGCTGCTGGAGGGCAGCGGTCTGCTGGGTGAGGGCTCCATCATTCTGGCCGATAACGTCATCTTCCCCGGAGCGCCCAACTTCCTGCGACACGCGCGCCGCTCGGGCCTGTACGAGGTCAGAGTTCACCGCGCCATGCTGGAGTACATCCGCGGCATCCGTGACGGCATGGCCGAGCTCACCTTCCTCGGGATCAAGTAAAACACGCTTACAGGATGTTAACGTGACGCTCTGAACAGTTCGTGTCACAGCTTATTTGATGCTCGTTCACTAACATCAATCATCAGGTGATGAGCAACATTTATGCATTTATCCAAAGTGACCTGCGTTGCATTCAACGCACACGTTAACATCTGATCGTTCCTTGCTTTCCCTGGGAATCGAACCCATGACCTTGGCGTTGCTAGTGACAAGATTTACTGTTTGATCTGCAGGAAAGACATGGAACACTTAAGTTTGTGGATTTGTGAGATCAACAGGTAATTAAAGTTGGCATGAAATAAAAAAAATTCATCTTACTAATTTTATTATGGACAATTCATCTGTGCATTTTTTTTTTTTTAACCTCATGTTTTATTAAAATGTAATAACTGGACCTTCTGGTGAAAACTTAGTAACGTAAAATATTTTCAGAAATAAATATTCACTGGACAAAAAACTTTGGTAAAAATGAAAACATAAGTAATAAGTACTTTTATCCCTCACAACTTCTTTTCATTCATCTTTCTTTCTTTAGGAAACAAAATTTAATATAACGTTTAATATACCAGATGATATATATGTAAATATATAAAGATATTTATGGTTACATGAATATATAAATTGCAGTTCATTTCAGAAAAAAAATATATATTAGTGCTGTCAAACAATTAATCGCATCCAAAATAAACGTTTTTGTTTACATAATATATGTGACCCTGGACCACGAAATCAGTCATAAGGGTCAATTTTTCGAAATTGAGATTAAGCTGAAAAAATAATCTTTCCATTGATGTATGGTTTGTTAGGATAGGACAATATTTGGCCGAGATACAGAGGGTGCAAAAAAATCTAAATATTGAGAAAATCATCTTTAAAGTTGTTCAAATGAAGTTCTTAGCAATGCATATTACTAATCAAACATTAAGTTTTGATATATTTATGGTAGGAGATTTACAAAATATCTTCATGGAACATGATCTTTACTTAATATCCTAATGATTTTTGTCATAAAAGAGAAATGTATAATTGTGACCCATACAATGTATTGTTGGCTATTGCTACAAATATCCCCCAGCGACTCAACACTGCTTTTGTGCTGCAGGGACACAGATGGCTATATTTATTATGTACTGTATATATAAATACACACACACATGCATGAATATTTTTCAGAAGAATATGTTATGTTTATATATTAAATATATTTTTAAAAATATAAATTATATGAATATAGACATGTAAATATTCTCAAAATATATACTGTATGTGTGTGTGTATTTATATATACATAATAAATATACACAGTACACATATATTATGCAAACAAAAACTTATTTTGGATGCGATTAATCGTTTGACAGCACTAATATATATATATATATATAATACATAGGCAACCAGAGATAATAAATGTTTTTTAACAGAGTTTTAAAAATAAAGTTGATTCATGTTAGATAAAATATGGCATTCATTCAGACTAAAGTCGGTAAATGTTCTTTTAATTTGTTAAAGATTGCATTAAATGAAAATGACCCCATCTAGTCTCTGAATGCATCTTATAGATCTTATTGTGAACAATTCAACCCTGCATGTTTTATGTTTTTTAATTGTTTGACATAATGTTGAATTCTTCTTAAGCTCCGCCCCTACAAACACACGCTCATCTGCATAGACTTGAGAGCCACGCCCACATCTACATTTGTCACTTTTTGATAATCTCTTTCACTTGTCATGATGCGGAGGAAACGAGCCTTCACGTCTTGAATGATTTAAATAAACAACTGATTCTATTCAAAAGGGACAGAAAATTGACAAATAATACAAGATGAATAATTGACTACAAATTTATTTACAACCGCAAAGAAGTATTACGATACAAACAGCTCAAAGCTGTTCCTAATCTCTCAGTTCAGTCAAAGGTTCATGAACACACTTGATTAACAGCCGTCGGTGGTGATATGGTGAGTCGGGGCTGTAAAGTAGATGTTTGATGACATGCAGAAACAGCGAGTAACTCAGTAACACGATCAGCCGTTAAAAAGTGACAAAAGTTCATGTTGCGACAAGTGCTGCCTTTATCAGAAACACAGTAACACTGAACATTCAATGTCTCGTGATCTGTGTGTGTGTGAATGAGTGTGTGTCTGTGTGTGTGAGTGTGAGTCTGTGTGTGTGTGAATGTGTGTGTATGAGTGTGTGTGTGTATGAGTGTGAATGTGTGTCTGAGTGAGTGTGTGTGTGTGTGTATGAGTGTGTGTCTGTGAGTGTGCGTATGAGTGTGTGTGTGTATGAGTGTGTGTATGAGTGTGTGTCTGTGTGTGTGAGTGTATGTCCGTGTCTGTGTGTGTGCGTATGAGTGTGTGTGTGTATGAGTGTGAGTGTGTGTCTGTGTCTGTGTGTGTGCGTATGAGTGTGTGTGTATATGAGTGTGAGTGTGTGTCTGAGTGAGTGTGTGTGTGTGTGTATGAGTGTGTGTCTGTGTCTGTGTGTGTGCGTATGAGTGTGTGTGTGTGTATGAGTGTGAGTGTGTGTCTGAGTGTGTTTTGAGAGTCCAGCTGCACACTGACGTTTCTTTCCAGTCCATCGTAGTTCTTCATGCGCAAAGCCTTTAAAAAGCAACAGCAAACCCACACTGACGCACAGCTGAGAGCGCCTGACTGATGGATCTGGTCTAGACCTGGTCTAGATCATCCACTGGTCCTGGTCTTGATCGGCTCCTTCCATGTCGACCTGTCAGTGACAATCAAAACTCACAGCTCAACTCACATCAAAACTGATTTTGGTTTATGCAAGCAATTGTTAATAAAATATATCTTTATATATTTAAAGGGGTCATATGATGGGATTTCAATTGTTCCTTTCTCTTTGGAGTGTTACAAGCTCTTTACAAGTTGCAAAGACTAAAGTCTCAAATCCAAAGAGATATTCTTTATAGGGGCGTAACATTTCCGTCACACGCTTGAGGTATTCGGCCAATCACAACGCACTGGATAGCTGGCCAATCACAGCACACCTCGCTTTTCAGACCGATGAGCTTTGTAAAAATCTAGCGTTTCAGAAAGGCGGGGCATAGAGGAGAAACAATAATGTACAGTATGTGGGAAATAATGTGTTTTTTGAACCTTAAACCACATAAACACATTTCATTACACCAAATACACAAAATAATGTTCTTTTTAGCAGCATCATATGACCCTTTAATATTAAAATCGATGGGTCTCATTGATTAAACATGCATGACAGGGTTATTTTGGTATAATTGAGATACTATTATACTTTTTATTAATATTTTGAATTAGTTTTATTTTAATATTTTTCTGTTTTCATCTTAATTTTAGTTTAAGTTATAGTAAATTTGTTGTGTTTTTGTCAGTCAGTTTTTATCTCTCTGTCTATATATATATATATATTTCTAATTTTAGTTATACTTATTTTAGTACTTTGTTAAACTAAATAAAAATTAGAAACTTTGCCTTTGCAACTGGGTGAGATAAGATAATTTTAGGATTTTGTTTAACATTTTTTTATTTCAGTTTACTTTATATAATGAAGCAATGAATGTTTATTTATTGTTTGAGTTGTAGTTTTAGTTAACTATAATAACCCTTGTGCATAAGCACAAATTAAATAAAATGAAATCTGCATACAAATGTTTTGTTTTAGCAAATTATGATTATTTACCAATAACTGTTTAAGTTATAACAGATTTATGGGAAAATGTGGGACTGAAACTTCATGTGCAAAAATTTATTTTCTGTTTTCACTTTAATTGTAGTTACAATTTTAATAATAATTTTTAAAGAGTGTGAGCGTGTGTAAGAGAGTGTGAGTGTGTGTGTGTGTGAGAGAGAGAGCGAGAGAGAGAGTGTGAGCGTGTGTAAGAGAGCGAGAGAGAGTGTGAGTGTGTGTGTGTGACAGAGAGTGTGTGTGTGTGTGTGTGTGTCTTGACCTCATTAATTTCTCCATCATCAGGAAACTCATTGTAGATGTTCATGTCGTCCATGTCCTGCATGTCTTCATCGTCTTCTGAGTCTTCCTCGCTGTCCTCCTCGTCTTCATCGTCCTCCTCTTCTTCTTCATCGAAGGTCTTTCAGGAAGATAAAGCATACGTTACACACTCATCCAGCGACAGGAATCACATCTCAGTGTCTCGGAATCACCTCAAAGATGGGCCGACCGATGGGCATCAGGTTATTGTCCTTCTCTGCGATGTTCTGTAACTGCAGACACAAAGCCTCATCATCACACACACACACACACACTCACTCACTCTGTCACTCACACACACACACACACACACACTCACTCACTCACTCACTCACACACACACACACACACACACACACACTCTCTCAGACTGACCCAGGTCTGGTGCTGTTGCTCCTGCTGGTGCAGCTCTGCTTCATCCACACACGGTCGGTCCAGATTAAACCACAGAGACTCGGTCACACGCGGGAACAGAGAAGGGAACAGGGTGGACATCTCTGCACACAGTAAACATTCTCTTCTATGGTAATGCCACGCTTTTATGATGTGATTGCTTTGAGTAATACATAATTACTCAAAGAAAAATCATTTTTACTGTACATTGCTTCCATACAGACATCACCCTGACATAGTCTCCACTGATAAGCTACTCCTAAATATAATCTAGAAACTTTCATTTTCTGTGAAGCTGCTTTGCAATGATTTGAATCGCGTAAAGCGCATCACTAATAAAATACCATGGTATTACCATGCTTTTTTCACATGCATAATACTGCATTTTACAACACATTATGATATTCTTATACATTTTTTGGAGTATTATATAAATGCATGCATCACTAAAAATACCATGTTTTTCACATGTAATACAGTAACATCATGTCTTATGACATTCTTCTGCATGTTTCAGCACTGTTAATCTATGGCAGTACTACCATATGTTTAGACATACACCAGAGTAGTACTATAGTTTTAGTTTTAAGACGCATGTAAATACCATGGCATGTGAATTTTAACTTGATGCTATTTCTCAGAACACCACAGTATACTTCCAGTTATTCTTCATCATAACAACTCTGAACATTACACTCCGCGGTTCGGTCACTTAAATGCATTTACATGACTAAATACCATGACTGATTAATTTTAATTAGAGTAATTAACATATGTTTACCTGCAGAAGCGCAGAAAGTTCAAATCTAAACACACGGCGCTGGTGCTGCACTGAATGCGTCCCCCCGGAAACACCAGCCAGCGCTCTTTAGTTCCGCCGCTCACTGAAAGCGAGTGCCTGCTGAAGAGGGAGACATCTTGAGTAGGCTCTAGTTTATAGTTACACATACAATGCTCATTTGTTGAAAGAAACACTTCTTTAAATTATATTTTAAACGATCATTATTGCGGCTTGCCCACTTTAGACAGTGTGTGTCAGTGTGTGAGTGTGTGTGTGTGTGTGTGTGTGTGTGTGTGTGTGTGTGTGTGTGTGTGTGTGTGTGTGTGTGTGGGAGAGAGAGTGAGTGAGTGTGTGTTTTCTTTTCAAATTATAGCTAAATGGTTTGCGAGGATTAATTTAAAATCTAGATTAAATCGAGGTTTATCAAATAATTCTGTTGCACCAAACTTCAAACTTTGTTTAAAAATAAGCAGGTTTACATTTAACCCGTCATACTGAGCCGGGATTTAATTCGTATTGCACCGTAACTTTAAACTCAGATTTAAACCTCATTCATGGATTAACTTTAAACTTAATCAGGGTTTAAATAAAATAAAATGCACATGCAATTAAAACATGTGACTGACTGAACAAAAAGAGTGGAGGTCTGACGAAAACAGGTCTCAGAGTGGTGTTTATTGCAAATAAAAATGAAAATTAAAGCCGAGTCTTTCCGAGTCACAGGGCTCAAGTCCAAGTCTCGAGTCATTGCTGTCAAAGTCTAAGTCGGCTCTCAAGTCGTCTTTAATTACGTCGAGTCCGAGTCGCAAGTCATCAAATTTGAGACTCAAGTCCGAGTCAAGTCTCGAGTCCACACCCCTGCTAAACACAGCCCTCAAAACTCACACCGTCGCTCAGAAACCAGCTTATAAAACAGATTTACAAACCAAAATCTTATAAAAGTGTGTGAGATCAAAGGAAACCTGATTGAAGATGCACTCGACACACTCTATAAACCTTGACCACTGAGCTGATCAGTTGTGTTTCTGCTGTAATAAATGAGATGTGCTGAATGTCTGGGGTGTTTGGTGTGTTATGAGGGTTCAGGAGTCCACGAGGCACGAGGCAGGTCAGAGTGACTGTACAGTGAGGACAGAGGAGGCGTCTCATTACTGGAGTCATCACTCTTCAGGAGTCTTCATGTAGACTTTGATCCGCTGAAGCAGAGACATTCACACAGTCCTGAACCTCCTGGAAAATAAAGAGCATTAGCTGCCTTTAACTTCAGATTCTACCGGCAACATGGACATTTCTCTTTCAAGGTATGAAAACAAAACTTGCTTTATTTCATTCCTCACAGGGTGACTTCAGAAGAGCACTGGTTTTTATGCTTCTGTTTTGCATTTTCTCTGATAAAAAGTTTCATTATTTGAATGAAAAGTTGAGAATTAAGATGATTCTGAGAACGTTTTAGTATTTTGTCTAATTTTTGCTTTAATGACAGCTGCACAAAAATGGATTTGTCTAATAGAAATAGTGCAAAATTACTATTTATAAAATATTCAAGTATCTCCAGATCAGTCGGATTCTCATAAAAATTACACACACTTATTTATTTCACCTCAACATTTTTCTTTATTTGATTTTTCATTGTTTTATTAGTAGCAGAAGATTGTAAGAAGTGTTTGTTTTGTTTCATTTTTGCAGCACTAATATTTGATTAGGTACAGAATCAAATATTTATTTACTATTTATAGGATGTTAATATATTTATTACATTGTTTCAAAAAAATATTTATACTTCTTAATTATTTTATTTGAATAATTATTTTTATTTATTTCTAAGTAATAAGTAAATACATAAATAAAAAAATAATCCCAGACATGAATTTAATTTTTTTTTTTTTTTGTAAATTCTAAAGCGTTATTTTATTCATTCGTTTGTTTTAGAAAATCTCAGACATTTGGACTCCGTGTATTTGGCACACAGTTTCAGTTGCTGGTTATATTAGTGTATATTGTAACTTTTGCGGTCAGAAGGCTGTGAGAACAGAACATCAGCTCTGAGACCTTGAACTAATCTTCACTGATTTGTCTGTCTCGTCTCTCGTCTCTCGTCTCTCGTTCTTTTGCACAGGCTGCTGTTGTTTCTGGTGTTGCTGATAGCGCTGCTGTCCTGTGTTTCTGCTGTAGACAAACTCAACATGTGTATGGATGGAAAACACCAGATATCAGAGCCCAGACCAGAGGGACAGCTGTATCAGCAGGTACAAGACGCAACACACACACACACACACACACACACACACACTTTTCTCTACTGCAACAATGATCAAATAATGCAAAACAATACATTATGAAAATGTGTTCACTCTCAGGCCATCCCAGATCAGGATGAGTTTGATCTTCGTCAGGTTTGGAGAAATGTAGCATTGCATCAGTGTCTCAGCAATGGATGCTCTGCAGTGAATGGGTGCCTTCAGAACGAGAGTCCAAACAGCTGATAAAAATGCTGGATTAGTTTCAGTTTTTGTCTTCTCCAGATGTTAACTGATGGACTGGAGGGCTGTGGATTATTGTGATGTTTTTATCAGCTGTTTGGACTCTCATTCTGACGGCACCCATTCACTGCAGAGCATCCGTTGCTGAGACACTGATGCAGTGCTACATTTCTCCAAATCTGATGAAGAGACAAACTCATCCTGATCTGGGATGACCATTTCCTGAATGTTTGTGTCTCTCAGTGTGCTCCGTGGAAAGATAACGCCTGCTGCACAGCGAACACCACAGAAGAAGCTCATCAGGATAATTCATACCTGTACAACTTCAACTGGAATCACTGCGGCACTATGAGTGACAAATGTAAGGAACACTTCATTCAGGACACATGTTTCTACGAGTGCTCGCCGCACCTGGGGCCCTGGATACAGCCGGTACGAGATCATTATACAGTACTGCTCAAAACTGTGGAATAATTAAGATTTTAATGTTTCTGAAAGGATCTGGGATGACCATTTCCTGAATGTTTGTGTCTCTCAGTGTGCTCCGTGGAAAGATAATGCCTGCTGCACAGCGAACACCACAGAAGAAGCTCATCAGGATAATTCATACCTGTACAACTTCAACTGGAATCACTGCGGCACTATGAGTGACAAATGTAAGGAACACTTCATTCAGGACACATGTTTCTACGAGTGCTCGCCGCACCTGGGGCCCTGGATACAGCCGGTACGAGATCATTATACAGTACTGCTCAAAACTGTGGAATAATTAAGATTTTAATGTTTCTGAAAGAATGTCGAGCTGTGTTTATTTGATCAAAAATACTGAAAAACAGTCAAATATTATTACAGTGTAAAACAGCTGTGTTCTATGTGAATCTGTGTTAAACTGTAATGTATTTCTGTGATGCGCAGCTGTATTTTCAGCATCATTCCTCCAGTCTTCAGTGTCACATGATCTTCAGAAATCAGTATAATATGCTGATCTGCTGCTCGAGAAACATTATTATTATTATCAATGTTGAAAACATTCATATTTTTGTGGAAACGGTGATACATTTTATTTTTCAGGATTCACAGATGAATAGAAAGTTCAAAAGAGCAGCATTTATTTGAAATAGGGATCATCTGTAACATTATAAATGTCTTTACTGACACTTTTGATCAATTTAATGCATCTTTGATGAACTATTAATTTATAAAAATAGTTTTATCCCCACAATAATATTCGGCAGCACAACTGTTTTCAACAGCAATTCATAACATTCTAACAGAAATAGAAAAAAGCTATTTTGGTCTGATTAATGCAAAAAGAAACTTCTTTCAGAAACATTCTCCTAATTATTCAAACTAATGACTGGACAGATAGATGTTAGTGGTGTGTGTGGTGAGCAGGTTTGAGCATCAGTGTTGTTGTGGTGTGTTGAAGGCCAGCGAGTCGTGGCGTAAGGAGCGTATCGTGGACGTGCCGCTGTGTCTGGAGGACTGTGAGAGCTGGTTTGAGGACTGTAAGGAGGACTTCACCTGTAAAGAGAACTGGCACAAGGGCTGGGACTGGAGCTCGGGTCAGTCCGCATGAGATCTGAATGAATCCAGTACTCATTCTGAGCTGCTGATTCCAAAAATACTGTCTGTTTTGCTCTTTCACGTCACTAAATATGATGCATTTCAACTCATTTTTGCTTTTGAGAATCATTTGTGTGGTGAAGAAGTCTCGTATTGTCCCTTAATCAGCAGAAAAACACACAAACACGACTCCTGTCTGAACGCTCGGATCGATTCTCAGCTCATTTTCACACGCATGACAGGATTTATGATCCAGAGACAGAAGAAAATCAAACATGAGCCTGATGATTTCTGCTTTTACTGCAGACAAGCAGACGCAGATATCACAGATGCTCTCTACATTTCTGTAAACATGTACATTTCTTTGATATTAACTAGTTTTTGAATATATTTTCTCACTCCTTTGCAAATAAGTTAAATGATAGAAATATTTGATTGCTTTTGTTATTTTGAAAAGTGCATTAAAGTTGATACATATATAGAATTAGAAAAATATTCATTCTTATTTTGTGAAAAAAAAAACTACATGAAAGATTTTACTTATATTTTTGAACTCTGCATCATCCGATGAGCTAATATTAGGCTTTTTCTGCTAATTAGCTTATTGTATATATATTTAATTATTGCACGTTGCCTAAAAAACGTTCAAAATGTCCAGGTTTGTAAATGTTTTTTTATTGGTTATACAAACGTTACAGGAACGCTACATTGTATCATTTTGTAAACATTATGGGAATGTTACTTTTGAATGTTCTCTGAACGTTCTGAAACAAGTAGCAACATTTAAAACATGTTAGATGGATTATGTATAAATAACCTTTCTGTGCTAATGTTTTGAGAGCATTATTAAAGACCTGATAACATTCTATTAAAGAGATAGTTTGCCCCAAAATGAGAATTCTGTCATCGTTAACTCACTCGCGTCTTTCCAAACCTCTATGACTTTCTTTCTTCTGTTGAACACAAAAGAAGATATTCAGAAGAATGTTGGTAACCAAACAGTTGACGGTAGCCATTGACTTGTATAGTGTGGAAAAAATACTATGGAAGTCAATGGCTACCGTCAACTGTTTACCGTCCCTTTAAGATTACTGGGAGAATGTTTAATCAGAACTTTGGCAGAATGTTCTGAGAACGTTTCTTGTTTGCTGGAGCCATGCTTACGTCTTTACATCTCTCTCTCTCTCTCTCTGTGTGTCAGGCATTAACCGCTGTCCACGAGACTCTCACTGCAGCCGCTGGACGGAGATCTTCCCCAGCGCTCAGGACATGTGTGAGAAGATCTGGTCAAACTCCTACAAGTACACCACGCTCACCAAAGACAGCGGCCGCTGCATGCAGATGTGGTTCACGGGTCCGAACCCCAACAGAGAGGTGGCCGAGTATTACCTGAGTGGCGGTCCGGAGACGGTTGCCATGGCAACTGGCCTGCAGGTGCTTGTGCTGCTCGTGATGCTGCTGCGCTGACCGGATCACAATCACACCTGAGAATAAACATCTAAAGACCAACGCAATGCAGGACTGTTGATTTTCTGTGCGTGTATCTAAGCCAAAGCAGAATTCAAAATGTTTGTTTATGATAAGCCACTTTCATGTGCTAAACCACGTGACTTTGAGTAATATGCAATATGCAATCTATATTGATAATCTGTTTATTGATGTAGATTTGTTGAACTACTCCAGGATGTCTATTGATTAGAAAATAATTACTACTAATAATAATTATTCATTATTAATTATTCACTGACTACAGTGGTGTTCAATACATGGGGTTACTACATTAACAAAGAACTAATTCTGGCATGAAATCTATGAATAACTGAATATATATATATATATATAGATAGATAGATATTATGTCAAAATGCAAATGTTTATTGAAAATAAATATGAACTTTAAACAACATGCAATAATTATATAAGTAAAATAAAACAGTTATTTTATTTATACAATTATTGCATGTTGTCAAATAAAATAAAATAATAAAATAAAACAACAATAATTTATATCATGCTGCACAATTATTGCATGTTGTCTAATAATATAATTAATTGTTTCATTTTTATTTCATTATTTATTTCATTTTATTTTAATTATAAAATTATTGCATGTTGTGTAACGGAATAAAAAATATATATAATACAATAAAATATTTAAATAGCAATTATTTGTAAATAAAAAAATATTTAAATTTTATTTTATTAAACATGCAAAAATGTTTTATAAATAACATTTAAAACAAAACAAAACAAAACAAGGGGGTGCAAGTAAAGCCGTGCATGTCCAGCTGTTCTCGTGTGTTGTGTCAGTGAACCGCCAGGTGGCGCTGTGAAACACAGGAGGTTTAGGAGCGACAGTCCAGAGATGGCCAAACCGCAGTGATTATTACTCATTTAACGCTTCTCATGGAGAAGATGTGCACATTTGGCAGCTCTCAGGAAGGAAAGTGCGGTTCAAACGGCTTAACAGACAGAAAAACACTCAAATATAATGAGAAGGTCTAGTTGCATCATACACAATCTAGTTATGATTCTTTTTCTATGTAATTTCTCTCTCTTATAGACATGATCTGATAGAAAATCCACACCACAAATCTATTATTTATTTATCAGTACTGATGTTGGTACTTCAACTCCTTCTGTAGTGTGACACCATTATGATCTTTATGATAATTAAATTCAATAAGCCTATAATTCACCAAACATCACACTATAAAAACAACAACATAAAACAGTAAATCTAAGTTATCTTGTAATTAAAAATGAAAATTAAATGCAATTTATTTTATTGTATTGCCTAATAAAATAATATAAAAACTACATTCTCAAAAAGGTAAAGCTCGTAGTTAAATTAATATTACTTAAAATGAATAGTTATCACTAAATAAATAAATACATAGGATCTTTTTACACACTTAAATGTCCAGTGTTTAAACTATTTTAAAAACATTTTAAAATTTGTATCATTGTATCTTGCATCAAGATTTTTACATTGTATCATTTTGCAAACATTCTGGCAACGTTACTTTTGACGTTACCTTCTCTGAACGTTCTGAAACAAGTAGCAGCATTTAAAACATGTTAGATAGTGTCCAACTAAAATGTTTCAGAAATAAAACTGTCCATGAGTGATGTATAAAATAATGTCTTGAAAGTTCTGCAACACACTTGCTCCTGCACACTACACACTATTTCATACATAAGACACTTCGTTCATAAATGAAATCTCATGGGTACCACTGGGAAAACACATCTATTCAAAATACAAAACACACTGGGTGATTGAAAACACTTAGACACACACCTGAAAACACTTACGTACAAAACTGATCACCGATCAGCCAACTGAACTTTGCAAGCATGGAGGCAGAGAGAGCAAGAGGCAGAGGCAGAGGACGAGGAAGAGGAAGAGGAAGAGGAAGACAGAGCGAGAGAGAGAGG
>NW_015505792.1:684850-697698 GCF_001515645.1 Sinocyclocheilus grahami
GTTTCAGCTTTTGTCTTCTCCAGATGTTAACTGATGGACTGGAGTGCTGTGGATTATTGTGATGTTTTTATCAGCTGTTTGGACTCTCATTCTGACGGCACCCATTCACTGCAGAGCATCCATTGCTGAGACACTGATGCAGTGCTACATTTCTACAAATCTGATGAAGAGACAAACTCATCCTGATCTCGGATGGACAGAGAGTGAGTGCATTTTCATTTTTGGGTGAACTATTCCTTTAACATGAAACTTTTTTGAGTTCATATTTTGGTTCATCTGCTGCTTGTAAATAGTAAGCATTACCAAAAGGTTGATCTTCTCTAATACAGCCTCACGTGTGTGTCTGTCTGTGTGTCTGTGTGTCTGTGTGTGTGTGTGTGTCTGTGTGTGTGTGTGTGTGAGAGAGAGAGAGTGTGTGTGTGTGTGTGTGTGTCTGTGTGAGAGAGTGTGTGTGTGTCTGTGTCTGTGTGTCTGTGTCTGTGTCTGTGTGTGTGTGCGTGCGTGTGTGTGTGCGCGCGCGTTTTTGTGACAAATGAGGACGTAAATTTGTATAATGACAAAGGTATAACATAGGTATTACAAGGAGAAGGTGACTTTTCAGGACATTACCCCATGTCCCCACTTTTCAAAACGCTTATAAATCACACAGAATGGAGTGTATTGAAAATCTGAAATAGCAGAAAGTCTCCTGTGAGGGGTAGGTTTAGGGGTAGGGTTGGTGTAGGGCAATAGAATATACGGTCTGTACAGTATAAAAACCATTACGCCTATGGAGAGTCCCCACTTTTCACAAAAACAAACCTATGTGTGTGTGTGTGTGTGTGTGTGTGAGATGAGATCTTCAGGCTTTCACCAGCTCAGACTGAATTTATCCAGGGAGGAGTCGACAGGCTTTTTCTGTCTGTGGTCAAACACACACTTGAGTTTGCTGTGTTTCCTCCTGCTGTATTCTGTGGGCGTGTGTCCTGTATCTGTCTGTTCATCTCATCTGTCAGTGTGTCTATAAAAGCCTGCGTTCAGACGCCGAGATCCAGCTGCTGCTGCTAGAAATGGGAAGCGTTTGTCTTTGTGCTGATGTGTGAGACAGTCTGGACTCGTGATTCACTAGTTACATTTACTCACAAATACACACTGACTCAACGCAGCTTTACAGTTAAGGTTTATAATATCTCAATATCTTCATGCCTTATAGTCGCATCCAGCAGATTAGACCTGTGCAATGATGTAGTTTACATTTGACAACATTATACACCACTCTGACGCGGTTTCATGTTCTGAGCTCTCAGTGGGGTTTATGAGTCATTTAGATTAAGAACACGTAATAATAACCAAAGCACTAATAACAATAATACTTATCAAAATAACACTAAAGCTACATCTAAAACCCCTTATTTGTGGTGAAATCACTGTAATGCACCGTTTTATGAAACGGCAGTAACAGTGATACGGTGTTATTTTAGTATAATTTATATACTATTATAGTTGTTGTTAATATTTTTAATCAGATTTTTTTATATTTTCTGGATATTTTTTGTTTCTGTTAATTTTCATTTATACTCTTTTAAAAATGTTGTACGTTTCTGACATTTTTATACATATCTGCAGTATAGTTTTTAGTATATTTTAGCACTTAACTAAAAATGTATCAAAGTTAAGTGAGTTTGTGCTTAAAACAAGAAAATTTAATTAAAATGAGAAATGTTGCTTTGGCAGCTAGCCAAGTTAAATTAAATTCATGTTTTTATATTTTATATTATTTCAGTCAATGTTTATTTTAATATTAGTTATTATTTTAATAATTAGTAACAAACATGTTTTTTTAATGATTTTAGTTTAACTTTTAGTTAATGGTAATAACTAAATAATTGCATTTATTAAAAGGGTCATGACTTAACATTATTTTAATGTTCCTTGAGGTTTACTTATAATGTTAATAAAGTCTTTTGCACAAAATTCCAAACGAGCCGTTTTTTTGAGGGTTGTTACATAAATGCTTTTTTATTGATGCTGAGAACATTTTAAGTTATGAAACTTGCAGGATGTATTAAGCATACAAACACCTTCTGTATCAAAAGATCGAGGGATATTTGGTTTCTCGTGTCATGGCCCCTTTAATAATAATAACTACAATGTTGTTGCAGCTTGTTTCTTTAATTTAGACTAGTAGTTAATTCAGCTCATGTTTAACTCTACTAACAAACTCCTGATATTTGAACGTTTATTTTTAATATTCTAAGAACGTTAAAATGTCCAGTTTTCTTGTTGTGATTATAACGTTATTTAAAGGTTGCAAAAATGTTTCTTAGACGTCTATCAAGTACAAATAACATCAGAAGGACATTTCAAGAATGTTGTTCTTTCTCTCAACATTATGAGAATGTTTATCAAAATATTAATAAAGTAATATAAGAATGTTTTGTTCTAACATTTATATAACTTAAAAAACTCGCTGAGGAAGGTTCATTAAAGTTAAAACAGTAGTTTGTGTGAACAACCAGTTTATGTTTCAAAGACTAGTCTGAAGTTGAGAAAACTCCAGAATGCAGCTGTATTTTTAACTCCAGTCTGCGGCTCCGTGTATATATGAGTGTTTAGGAGGTTTCTCTCTTTTATTATAGTGACCTTTCAAAACACACACACACACACACACACACACGTGGTTGTCATAGCGACGTGGCTCTTGGCACACAATGATGATGATTTAGAGATGCCGCACAGCTGGCACATTGTGTGTGTAAATGTGTGTGTGTGTGACTGTGTGTGTGTGTGTGTGTGTGTGAGTCACATATGACGCAGGAGAGTCCAGAAACACACACACATGCAGTCTTTTATGATGCGGAGCCCAAACACACTCACAATCTGCAGGCCTCATTACACAGACAGTGTCTGTTTCTCACTTTCCCTATACATTTCACTCTCTCTGTTCTACTTCCTGTTCCAAACACACACACACACACTCACAGATAGATTGAGGCTTTTATCATGTATTTGCAAACATACATAATCAACGTGTTTTCAAACATGTTTTGAAGAACTTGCACAGTTTGCTTATCAAATGATTTGGTTTTCAGATTTCTGGCCGTGTTTCTGGATCTACGAAACACAGACACACTCTCACACAAACACACAGAAACAGACACACACACACACACAGACACTGATACACACACAAACACACACACACACTCATGGATTTGTTAGTCAAAATAACATGAGCATGTGTTTGGTGTATGTATTTGTGTTTGTTGCGTGTGTGTGTCCGCCTTAGCCATACTTTAGGGACAAATTTGTCCCCAGCATTGTAATTTTTGAATTATTCATATGTTTTTTAATATTTTGAATTATTACAGTTGTCTTCAGCTGCTTACACACAGAATCTTTACTTGTCACAGTTTCTGAAAGCTGACACTCAAACAGCAGAAGCACACATTAAATCTGCAAAACCATACACTGATTCTCAGCCTTTGACTCAGTTTTCAATTTCATAAAACACACAGTTCTCTCTGTAACACACACACATCTAACAGGAATTAATATTACGGCAAATGTGTTTGCAAATGTTTGCTTTTGAGATGTGTTTGTGATATTTTGAATGCAGCTCTTCATTTTGCAAGAGATGTGAGGCATTTTGTATTTAGTGTGCAGTTCTTGGATTTGTGTGTAAAGTTTTGAAAAAAATGGGCAACGTTTTGAGAATGTGTGTAAGCAGCTGAAAACACTGTAATAATGCTATTTTTATTTTTCAGATATTATTTTAATTTTAGTTACATTTAAAAAAAATTACTATATAGGTTTTGTCTTAAGTTGTAGTTTTATCTCAGTTTTATTTTTTATATATATTTCTATAATTTTTGTTCTTTTTAAATATTACTTTTTTTTCAGTAAGTTTTAGTTCAGTTTTAGTTTTTATATAGTGTATTTCCAGTTAGAAATGTTAGTACTTCAACTTCAACTTTAAAAACAAAAAAAAAAGATTTTTATTTCAATTAACAATTTATTAAAAATGTTTTTAGTTAACGATATCATATCATCATATGTTTCTAATTGTAATGCAGAGTTTTCTGTTATGGTTAGTGTGTAGGATTTACTATTACAGTTTTTGCCTATTGCTTGAACACTTTTTGCAAAACTTCGGCTCATTGTGTCAAATCTTTACACACAAGCACACAAGACACAACACTGGGGAATAAACCTGTCACATCTATGTCGAATTGAAACTCTGCGATCAAAACCTAACAATCCTTTGTCAAAATGTCACTGATGACAAAATGATACACACTTGCATCGTATGAAAACACTTTCAGATCAGCAGCAACACACTACTGTACTTTATATAAAACACTGCAGTCTTTAATTTTCACTGTTTTTATTCAGTTCATCAGGTAGCATTCTGTGAAGCTCAATGCAACACTTACAGTTTTTGTTCTGTTTTTTTCCAACAAAGGTTTTCCTGCCTCTCTCTCTCTCTCTCTCTCTCCCTCTCTCGCTCGCTCTGTCTTCCTCTTCCTCTTCCTCTTCCTCTTCCTCGTCCTCTGCCTCTGCCTCTGCCTCTTGCTCTCTCTGGCTCCATGCTTGCAAAGTTCTCAAAATGGCTCAACTGAGGCCTATTTGTGGTTGGCTGATCGGTGATCAGTTTTGTACGTAAGTGTTTTCAGGTGTGTGTCTAAGTGTTTTCAGTCACCCAATGTGTTTTGTATTTTGAATAGATGTGTTTTCCCAGTGGTACCCATGAGATTTCATTTATGAACGAAGTGTCTTATGTATGGAATAGTGTGTAGTGTGCAGGAGCAAGTGTGCTGCAGAACTGCAACTGAAGTGCAAAGCAGCGCTTTTGTTTAAGCTATGGTTACACTGTGTTTAAGGTATAGTAACAAAAGCTTCAAGTTTTGTTACTTTGGTCTAAGCATGTGTCTATAGTCAAGCAATAGACAAAAACTGTAATAAGTCTGTGTGTGTGTGTGTCTGTGTCTGTGTGTGTCTGTCTGTGTGTCTGTGTCTGTGTGTGTCTGTGTGTGTGTGTGTGTGTCTGTCTGTGTGTCTGTGTCTGTGTCTGTGTGTGCGCGTTTTTGTGACAAATGAGGACATAAATGTGTATAATGACAAAGGTATGACAGGTATTACAAGGAGAAGGTGACTTTTCAGGACATTACCCCATGTCCCCACTTTTCAAAACGCTTATAAATCACACAGAATGGAGTGTATTGAAAATCTGAAATAGCAGAAAGTCTCCTGTGAGGGGTAGGTTTAGGGGTAGGGTTGGTGTAGGGCAATAGAATATACGGTCTGTACAGTATAAAAACCATTACGTCTATGGGATGTCCCCACTTTTCACAAAAACAAACCTGTGTGTGTGTGTGTGTGTGTGGAACCGCTGACCTGGTTTCGTTTCTTCCACATGATAAATAGCTCTCTGTTTCCCTGTCTGTCTCTCTAGGTTTCAGAAACATGTTCACACTTACAGGATCCTTCCTGATGAGGAGAACTTCCTGGCAGTGCAGGTACAGTGTGTGTGTGTTTGTGAGAGAGAGACTCTCGAGAAGTGAGTTCCTCAGATTTAGAAATGAATCATAAATGATGTCAGTAATGTTTTATTGTGTCTGTGGTCAGTATAATGAGCTTCATATTGAAATAATAGATGTCTGTGACATGCTTATTTACATAGATGAGTAAACGAGTGTGTGTGTGTGTGAGTGTGAGTGTCAGTGTGAGTGTCAGTGTGAGTGTCAGTGTGAGTGTGAGTGTGAGTGTGAGTGTCAGTGTGAGTGTCAGTGTCAGTGTCAGTGTCAGTGTCAGTGTCAGTGTCAGTGTCAGTGTCAGTGTCAGTGTCAGTGTCAGTGTGAGTGGTTATGAACCAGGAACCAGCTGCTGTTGAGTTCAACTCAATGCACAAGGAGTCTCCTATCTGTCTGTCACTCACACACACACACAAACTCTCTCTCTCACACACACACACACACACACACACACAAACTCTCTCTCACACACACACACACACACACAGACGACTTGTCATCTGAGCGGAAGTGAGCACTTGTTCTTCCTTTTCATTTTCACAGAAGCTTTTCAAAAAATTAATTCATCAAGCATTTAGAACCAAATCAGTCAGTTGAATCACAACTCATTGAATTTAATTTTTAAATTCAAAATGTTCAAATTTTATTCCTGTCAAAATAAATGTTTGATTAAATTACAACAAATATATAAATATTAATACTAATATATAATTATTTGTATTGTAATTTTACACTAAAATGTATAATTATTATTATTATTATTATTATTATGTTATAGTCATATTGGTATATAATCACAGATTTTGGCCAATCTTGTTTAGCCTTCAAACAGGCAAAACAAATAACCACAGCAAACCTGATTTTTTTTTTAAATTACAGTTTTTATCATAATTTGGTGGAGGCATTCATTTATTTCTTTATTGTTATAATTTTACTATTTTACTAAACCAAAATATTTCAGTAATAACAATAATATAATTATATATTATTAATTAAGATAATAATAATAATAATAATCATTCAAATAATAATTCTTCTTCTTCTTGTCGTATTCAATGGGTTCTATAATAATTAACCAGAGTCTATGGTGAGGTTCTCCTCTATCCTTACAGTAAAGTCAACTCTAAGCGCGCGTTGTAAAGCTCCTCGGGGAGTTGCATCAGCTTTTCCAGCCCTGATAAATGTGTTTGAATCCTGATCGTGATCACGAGCGAATGAATGAGCTTCTGTTCCCATGAATCACAGCGTGTGACGTCACCGAATCAGCCTGTGTTTGTGTGTTTTTATCGTATCACAGAACACTTTTCAGTGCTACAGCATCACATATTAACTATCCTTATTTAACTTTAACTAGCTGACCTGTTCTGTTCTGTTGGACTCAGGCCGGTTTTGTTAAGCGTATGTGTGTTTTCTCTGTCTAACAGCAGACGGTCTCTCTCATCATATTCATCATATTCCTGTTTTAGTGTTTCCTCTGTTCTCAGGTTTCTGGTTATCTGACTGTGCGTGTGTGTGTGTGTGTGTGTTTCAGACGTCTCAGGGCGTTCAGCCCAAACGCTTTAAAACTCTTCCTGAGTTGATTCAGTTGTATCTGCAGCCCAGTCAAGGCCTTGTGACCACACTGCTGTTTCCAGTGGAGAGAGAGGAAACCACAGAGGACAGAGATTACTCAGGTACACACACACTCACTCACACACTCACTCACTCACTCACACACACACACTCACTCACTCACTCACTCACTCACACACTCACTCACTCACTCACTCACTCACACACTCACTCACTCACTCACTCACTCACACACTCACTCACTCACTCACTCACTCACACACTCACTCACTCACTCACTCACTCACACACTCACTCACTCACTCACTCACTCACTCACTCACTCACTCACTCACTCACTCACTCACTCACTCACTCACTCACTCACTCACTCACTCACTCACTCACACACTCACTCACTCACTCACTCACTCACTCACTCACTCACACACTCACTCACTCACGGGGAAGATGAGAAGCCGCCCCTCCCTCCACGCACCGCCTCCACCAGCAGCTCTGCAGGCTCCGCCCTCGTCAGTCCAGACACGCCCCCTGAGAAGTAAGCCCCGCCTCTGTTACTACACCGAGAGAACTCACATTACTTCAGTAGATTTAAAAGCTTTAAAGCACTTGAAATATAACATAAAATGTCATTTTTATTCCTTTACTGGTAAATTAAAAAAAAACTCATAAATCACACCGGGTCAAAATTTGATTGTTAAGAGACAAAAAACGCAAGTTTCATCATATTACTATTGCATTCAGAAATAATGTAAAATATTGGTAAAAAAAACTAAATGTATACAAACATTATAAACATGTATTTTAGTTCCTGTTACTCAGCAATAAATGCTTTAAATGTAATAGTATTCAGAGCAGAACAGGAATGAAAAATATAATAAAGATTAAACAAACAAATTATAGTGGCATCAGGGTTATTCTAGTTAAAAAACATTTTCATTACTTGAAATAAAATAAACATTAACTAAAATAAAATGTAAAAAATATTTTATTTTAGCTAGTGGCCAAAGGCAACATTTCTCATTTTCCTTTATTAAGAAAATAACTAAAACTAAACTGAAATGTTTTAAATACTATATAGACATATCTTAAAATAAATTACAATAATACAAATTACAAAAACCCGTAACTAAATTACTAAAACTTTAACTGGTATTAAAATTAAACCAAACATATAAAAATAAAAACGAATGCAAAATGCTAATAAAAATTATAGTGGTATATCAGTGATACTAAAATAACATTCATTATATATTCATATAAACATTGACATCAATGCAAATGAGTGCATTTTGCATATGTTTTTTGCGACATTAATTGCCTTATAGAAGTCACTTTGGAATATTAGTTGCAGCACATTTCAGATGATTAAAAAAATGTACCTTTACTCCAGAAGATTTGGTAAGTATCCTGCTTTAAACAAGTCAAATTCACTATCATTATTCCCAGGGCACGCATGAACTGAAAACAAAGTGTAGCTTGAATGCAATGTGCATCACTTTCAATATAACCCTCTGTCAAATGCATAAATAATGAATGATTCCGTTTTACTATCATGTGTTAATGTTGATGTTGACGGTGTTTGTCTCCGCAGCGTGACGGCGTCGAACGGCCTGAGCACCATCTCTCACGAGTATCTGAAGAGCAGCTACGCTCTGGATCTGGAGGCTGTCAAGCAGGGAGCAAACAGCCTTCCTCACCTCAACAAGACACTGGAGGCATCCTGCAAACGCCTGCATGGGTACACACTACAGCCGTCCATCTGCTGCAATGCATTCTAGAAAAACATAGCGCATTAAAGCGTTTAAAGGCATCCTGCAAACGCCTGCATGGGTACACACTACAGCCGTCCATATGCTGCAATGCATTCTAGAAAAACATAGCGCATTAAAGCGTTTAACACAGACCTGTCCGTCATCTTCCACTGATGCAGTGTCTGATGAACATGATGCAGGACGACTGACTGACTGTGTGATGGAGTCTATAAGAATGAGCCTAAAATTCAAGATATGAGGGCAAAAAATCACCCTCTTCTATTTATATCATATGATAGAGTTTATTAATATCACACCAGCAAGAGTGATGCTGCTATTCCCCCAATATCTGCGTTATTGCAAATGTGATGTTGATTTTATACGACAGTTGAATAAACAAGCCGTTAATATTGTTACATTTCAGAAACAGTATTGTCAATCAAAGCCATAGCAGCACACAGCTGATTCATTATTGAATGAATCCACAGTTTTGAGTCAGTGATTCAGTGACTCATTTATGGACACAGTCACTTGCTTCGTTATTACATGAATTCGCCCGTTTTGAACAAATCAGATGAGTCAATGATTCAGTAACGCACTCATACAGTCACTAGCTTTGTTTCTGAATGATTCAGCCTTTTGTGCAAATTGAGTGAGCTAACGATTCAGTGACGCATTCATAAAGACAGGCACTTGCTTTGTTTCTGAATGATTCACTCGTTTGAACAAATCATGTGAGTAAACGATTCAGTGACTCATTCATAAAGACAGTCACTTTCTTCGTTATTAAATAAATCTGTAGTTTTGAACAAACTGAGTGAGTCAATAATTCGGTGACTCATTTATTAAGACAGCCACTTGCTTTGTTTCTGAATGATTCACTCGTTTGAACAAATCATGTGAGTCAATGATTCAGTAACGCACTCATACAGTCACTAGCTTTGTTTCTGAATGATTCAGCCTTTTTGTGCAAATTGAGTGAGCTAACGATTCAGTGACTCATTCATAAAGACAGTAACTTGCTTTGTTTCTGAATGATTCACTCGTTTGAACAAATCATGTGAGTCAATGATTCAGTGACTCATTCATAAAGACAGTAACTTGCTTTGTTTTTGAATGATTCATTCATTTGAACAAATCATGTGAGTCAATGATTCAGTGACTCATTCATAAAGACAGTCACTTGCTTCGTTATTAAATTAATCTGTAGTTTTGAACAAACTGAGTGAGTGAATAATTCAGTGACTCATTCATTAAGACATTCACTTGCAATTCTTTCTCTCTCTGTGTGTGTGTGTGTGTGTGTGTGTGTGTGTTTAGGGAGGTGGATAAGGTCCTGTGTGGTCTGGAGATCTGAATCTGTAGTTTTGAACAAACTGAGTGAGTGAATAATTCAGTGACTCATTCATTAAGACATTCACTTGCAATTCTTTCTCTCTCTCTGTGTGTGTGTGTGTGTGTGTGTGTGTGTTTAGGGAGGTGGATAAGGTCCTGTGTGGTCTGGAGATCTTGTCGAAGGTCTTTGATCAGCAGAGCGCCTCCATGGTGTCCAGAATGATCCAGCAGGTGTAACATCACTTCCTGAGGGTTTGATGTGTGGCTCAGTATGTCTGTGATTCGCACTAGTAGCTCTGATTCATTCAGACGGTTTATAGAATTTCTTATGTTTCTGGGGTTTGTTGATTATGTTTTGTGTGATTAGTGAGTAACTCTGTGTTTGTGTACTAAATGAGAGTCACTTTGGATCACAGCATCTGCTAAATGTCTCTGAGTTGCGTAATCTCTGTCTGTAGACCGTGTCTCAGGGTGGAGATCAAGAGCTGGAGCATCTGGTCACTAAACTGGCCATCCTCAAAGATCTGCTGTCATCTATAGAGAAGAAGGTACACACACACACGCAGCTAAATGCATCAGACGTATCATTCGATTCAACACATGCTATTTTAGAGCCGAAGAATCACTGGCTGCTCCCAAATTTCTGTACTTTAAAGCATGTACTTAGTTTGATGGAAAACTCACATCTTCACGTCATCTGATCATTTTTCACTGACTATATCATGAATACTGTGTGTTTGAGTACATCGTACTATTTTTCTGTTTTCTTTTCTGTCATTATTATTATTATTTATTAATATGATTTCTTATGATGTATCCAATTTTTAATATTAATGTTTTGTGTTATTATTTTTGTAATTATTATTTATTGTTTTTTGTTATTATTATTTCTTAAATAATTATATATTTAATTATTACTAAATTATTATGCATTAAAATGAATTATTTTTAATTATTACAAAAATTGTTGGCTCTACCAAATTGTTTTGGTTCCTTCATTTTAAGTTGATTTGGATAAAAGTGTCTGCTAAATGCATAAATGGGTATGAGAGAGGCACATAATGAATAAAATGTATTATTGATTGATTTATTTGTTACTACTTTTATTTGTTAATTCATTAATTCATTAATTCATTTTTATAAATAATCTTCCTCTTCATTGCACTAATATTGCATTTAATAATTTATTAATATTCTGTCACACTGTTTCAGGCTCTGAAGGCTCTTCAGGACATGAGCTCTTCTACTCCGAACATCTCACCGCTGCTGTCCATCAGACACAAAGCTATTCCTGTGCAGACCTTCGAGGTACAAACACTCACACACCCACACACACACACACACACACATTCTGAGTAATAATCAGTGCAGTCCGAATAGAATTTTAAAGTTTTTAAAAATAGTAAATGATGTTTATGTGAAAGTGTAAGAATGCAAACAGGTTTTCTGTAAGGGGTAGGTTTAGGGTTAGGGGATAGAAAATATCGTTTGGTCAGTATAAAAGTAATAGAAGTCTATGGAAAGTCCCAACAATTCACAGAAACAAACGTGCGTGTGTGTGTGTGTGTGTGTGTGTCTCAGGTGAAACTGGACGTGTATCTGGCCGACCTGACGAAGATCGGGAAGAGTCAGAAATACTCGCTGAGTGTGGACGTGGAGGGAGGAAAACTGGTGGTGATGAAGAAGATGAAGGACGCGCAGGAAGACTGGAACACGTTCACACACGACAAGAGTGAGTCTGATGATGATGATGATGATGCTGCTGCTGCTGCTGAGTGCTCATACTCTTACATCACTAGCAGTGTTGAGTCTGTGCTGTTCACAGAGGCTTTGTCGCAGAATAAAATCATGTTTGTGTTTGTAGTTCGGCAGCTGATAAAGTCTCAGCGTGTTCAGAATAAACTCGGAATCGTCTTTGAGAAGGAAAAAGACAAAAGCCAGAGGAAAGATTTCATCTTTGCCAGTGCAAAAGTGAGTCGCACAGATTTACACTGGAATTATTGAATTCAGATTTTACAGGTACTCACTACAGTGTGTGTTTAATCTGTATGCACACACACACCACTGATTAATCGCTTGTTTCTCACCCCGTAGAAAAGGGAAGCGTTCTGCCAACTGCTGCAACTCATGAAGAACAAACATTCCAATCAGGACGAGCCCGACATGATCTCCATCTTCATCGGAACATGGAACATGGGTGAGAAACACACACACACACACATACACTCTCTCACACGCACGCACACACACACACACTCACACTCACTCTTACACACACACACACACACACTCAATTACTCACTCCCACTCTCACATACTCACTCACACACACTCACTCACACACACTCACTCACATACTCGCACTCACTCACACACGCTCACGCTCAAACATATTCAAACGCGCTCACTCACACACACACACACACACACACTCACATACTAACTCATACTCTCTCTCTTACACACACACACACACACAAACTCGCACTCACTCACACCCTCACACACACACACTCACTCACTCACTTGCACTCACTCACACTCTCACACACACTCAAATACTCACTCTCACTCACTTACTCTCTCTCCCACATACTCACACACACACTCACACACACACACACACACACACACTCACACACTCACACTCACTCACACTCACTCACTCACTCAC
>NW_015505792.1:700373-710373 GCF_001515645.1 Sinocyclocheilus grahami
CACACACACACACACACACACACACACACACACACACACACACACACTACTAACCCACAGTACTGAAACTAACTCAACCACTTTACCAGTCAGCTGTTCATTGCTGTATTTTTCATTAGTTTATGCACATGTATTTATTTGCTTGTATTAGGGCTGTATGATTAATCTGTATAACAAAATCAAGATGTTATGAGAACCGTTTTTTTAACAAAACAGATGTTTTAAGGCTCCCGGTGATTTTCCGTCAAAATAAAAATTCTGTGTTTTAACGTTTGAAAAAGCCTGACCCTAAAATTAAAGTAAAGTAAATTAAATACTCTTATTATTAAATAATATTAAATTATTTTTATTTTACAGTACAATAATACTATTACTGTAGTAATGTATTTTTTTATTAATTTAATTAATGTTTTATAATTTAATAATAATTATAATCTAGAGTCCAGTGTGAGTTGTTCTGTATGTAATTTTTACTGTTAAAATTAACAGTAAATTCACATTTTAAAGCTGGTATTTTAAACATTTTATACCTGATTTATTTTTCTAAAATATATATATATATTTTAATTTGCTGTGAAATATTACAATAGCAGTATTTCTCATTTTGTTTTTATTTAGATTATATAAATAGTGTATTTTTAAATATATTATTACTACTGTTATTATTTTATGGCCTTATTGATGTACAATCACACAATTTTGGCCAAATTTCGCAGTCCTACAAACAAGCATAGCAAACTTGAAATGTTTTATTAATTGCAATTTTTCTAGAAAAATTTACCAGCAATTTGATTCTTTCCCCAAATCATGCAGACCTAAGTTGTATTATTTATTTGTTATCGTTTCCCAGGAAACAAAGGAGCAGTGGGCGTGTCTTTCATGTTTAACGGGACGTCGTTTGGTTTCGTGAACTGTCACCTGACGTCCGGCAATGAGAAAATCCACAGGTGAGACTGGCGTAATACAGTCACAGCTCACGGTCAGTGAACGTGTGATGCACTAATGACCTCTGACCCCCGGCAGACGGAACCAGAACTATCTGGACATCCTGCGTCAGCTGTCGCTGGGCGATAAACAGCTCAACTCCTTCGACATCTCGCTGAGATTCACACATCTCTTCTGGTTTGGCGACCTCAACTACCGGCTGGACATGGACATACAGGTGAACCGTTCTGCCGGTGTTGTCTAATAGAGTCAGAGTCAGAAAGAGCTTTATTGCTTGTGTTAGGAGCTTCCATTACAGAAAGTACAACATAGTGCAGACATACACATAACTAAGGTAATAAAAGAGAATTGACAATAAGTTATAAATAACAATAGTTATAAAATATAGAGAAAAAGAAAAAGTCCATAGACAGAATTATGAATGTGCATATGTGCTAATAGAACGTTCATTCAAAGTTATCTGGTCTTTAATAATGTTCTCAAAGCATTAGCACAAAAACATTATTTATACATCGTTCATGGAGCATTTATTGTTTCTGAAATGTTTTATTTGGACGCTCATCCGGTGTTATTTCAGTATCACTGAGATACTATTTGAATGAGATTTAATTTTTTATCGTTTCTGCTTTTATTTTAATTTCAGTTAAAGTTTTAGTAGTTTTGTGTTAGTTTAAATGTCAATAGAGTATAATTCAGTTTCAGTTTATTTAGTACATCAAGGTAAATTAATGGAAATGAGAAATGTTGAGCTGAAATAGTTTTTTAGATTTTATACTTTGTTTCAGTTATCTATAGTAACATTGTTTCAGTTAACTGTAACAAGCCTGCGTTTATGTAACACTTTTAAACATTACTACTTGTTTTAGAACGTTCAGAGAGCATGTAGCGTGTAACGTTACATTATGTAACAATGGAATGTTCTCTTAATGTTGACATGACCAAAGTAAAATAGTATTAGACTCAACTTTATACCTTATTTGAAACGTTTACATTTACATTAGCTACATTTTCTTCCCATGTTGCCAGATGATGCCTGTATTTTTGTGCATGTCAGAAATGTGGGCTTCTGTGTGCACTCTGTGGATTTTCACAAATTGTTTTTGACATGAAAACATACACTTATGGTTTAGTAGTAATCAGTTTGATTCATTTAATTTCATCGATGAGTTGTGCATCAACTGCATTTATATGCCTGAATGAACGAGGCATTTATATAGCTTTATGTTGCTCCTTGAGAGCGTGCCAGTGTTTAAGACCCAGATCTGCTCAGGTGAAGACCTCCAGTGATATGGTGCTGTGCAGTACTCTAGTGTACTCAGTAGTGACCGCTGTGAGTCTGAACACGCTCTCTCTCACAGGAAATCCTCAACTACATCAACAGGAAGGAGTTTGAGCCATTGTTGAAGGTGGACCAGCTAAATCTGGAGAGAGAGAAGAACAAGGTCTTCCTTCGCTTCGGTACGCCTCACCTCTGTCTGTCTGTATGTGTCTAATAAATAAACAAACAAACAATAATATATATATAAATACTTAATATCGCCACAAGAGGTCTCCAAACAATTAATAAATGAACAAAAACATAATTTTGGTGAAAGTTATAACATTTAAAGTAACATTTTTAACCCCTTTACATAAAGATCATGTTCCATGAAGATATTTAGTAAATCTCCTACCGTAAATATATCAAAACTTAATGTTTGATTAGTAATATGCATTGCTAAGAACTTCATTTGAACAACTTTAAAGATGATTTTCTCAATATTTAGATTATTTTGCACCCTCAGATTCCAGATTTTCAAATATTGTGCTATCCTAACAAACCATACATCAATGGAAAGCTATTTATTCAGCTTTCAGATGATGCATACATCTCAATTTCACAAAATTACCACTTATGGTTTTGTGCTCCAGGGTTACAATTATGAGATAACAAGCATCAAAGTTTGATTTCAACCATTAATTTCACTATGATTTCAGTCTTTGGCACGGCTCTACTCAGTCAATATTAAAGATAAAAAGGTTATATTTTAACAGAATGTTCTACATCTTTATGAAGATGATTTTATGTAGAAAACAGTAAATCACAAAAAAATGACTTTAGCTGGGTTTTCACAGGCAGGGTTATTATATATATATATATATATATATAAATATATACATATACACATACACATACACAGTCAAACCAACATTTATTCAGACACCAAATAAAATTTTTGATATTTTTTTATTAGTGGGTGCAAGACACTAAAATATTCATAAATATTCTTATAGTAATATATAAAATATTTTAAAGTAATATTTTGTTCTTCTTTTGCAATGAAACAAGACCTGAACCTGATTTACAGTATTTATTGTGTCTAGGTTATTTATGTGTGTCTTTGAGATTTGAGTGTCTTGGCTCAACAGCATTTCCTTTCCCTGCCGCATAATTTCCTGTGTGTGTGTGTGTGCTTGTGTGTGTGTGTGTGCGCTTGTGTGTGTGTGTGTGTGTGCGCGCTTGTGTGTGTGTGTGTGTGCGCGCTTGTGTGTGTGTGTGTGTGTGCGCTTGTGTGCGTGCTTGTGTGTGTGTGTGTGTGTGTGTGTGTGTGTCCAGCGGAGGAGGAGATCACCTATCCGCCCACATACCGTTATGAGCGCGGCTCGCGAGACACGTACGTCTGGCAGAAGCAGAAGGCGACTGGGGTACGTCAGAAACTGCCCACATTTACTGACTGAACCAAAACTGTCTTGAAACAATAGTTCATCCAAAAATTTAAATCTGCTTTTACTTTACTTACCCTCAGGCCTTACATGATGTAGGAGACTTTTCTTCTTCGGTAGAACAGTAATGAAGAGTTTCAGCTGAATCTGTGCTACTTGGTGATTCATAAAGTGCAAGTCAATGGCTGCCGGCAATTTAGGTGTGAACAACAGCATATCAGGCAACACAAAATCCCCGTGGCTCCTGACGATGTATTGAGGTCTTATGAAGAGAAACGATTGGTCTGTGCAAGAAACTGAACATTATTTACAACATTATTACCTGCAATCCAGAGCCTCAGGAAAACGGTTCAGTTTGTGAATGAATCATTCTTTTGAATCGGTTCTTTTCAGTGAACCAGTTGAATCAGTTCATCAAATTGGACTGAATTGTTTATTCACTTTATATGCTTTAGACTGTAAAACATACACATTTCACATCAATATTGGGTGCTTTTATCATATAATTGTGTATGAAATCATTGCATGATTATGTGAATGGACTAGTGAATTGAATCAGTTCAGTGAATCAAACTGTCCAAAAGAATTTGTTCACAGAAAAGAACTGTATTTTCCCATTTGCCCGAGGCTCTGGATTGCAGGTAATAATGTTGTAAATAATGTTCAGTTTCTTGCACAGACTGATCATTTCGCTTCATAAGACCTCAATATATCATCAGGAGCCATGGGTGTTAATTTTGTGTTGTCTGTATGTGCTTTTTTGACTCTCAAAGTGCCGGCACCCATTGACTTGCATTATATGAATCACCAATGATCTCGGTGATCTTCTTTATAGTTCTACTTAAGACAAAAAGCACATGTCAGATGGCCTGAATGTGAGTAAATTAACATGAATCTTTATTTTTGGGTGAGCTGCTCTTCATGTGCATGAAGGAAGAATCCTGTGTGAACATGTTTACGGTCCTGAGGCGGCTACTTCCTGTCTTCTGACCGTTGCCAAAGGAAGTGAAGCGTCCTGATGGCATTCTTTAATTTCCTCCCGTCTCTCAGATGCGGACTAACGTTCCTTCATGGTGCGACAGAATCCTCTGGAAATCCTAT
Source organism: Sinocyclocheilus grahami (assembly GCF_001515645.1). NCBI lineage: Eukaryota > Metazoa > Chordata > Actinopteri > Cypriniformes > Cyprinidae > Sinocyclocheilus > Sinocyclocheilus grahami. The sequence goes on from NW_015505792.1 coordinate 705,123, forward strand.
CCGGAGACGCACATCGTGTGCAACTCTTACGGTACGCAGTTACCACGGTGACCAGACACATTACCACATGATTTATGACTCTTCTGCTCACAAAACTGTTTATTTGATCAAAAATACAGTACAAATTATGATATATTATTAGGATTTAAAACAGCTGCTTTCTTTGTGAATATCTGTTAAACTGTAATTTATTTATATATTTAAGTATAATATATACTTATTTATATATACATATATACTTCTTCTTATAATTATGTATGCAGTTCAAAACTGATTCACCAACTTATTCACATCAAAAAATTAATAATGTTGACAGAAATAATTATAAAAATATTAAAATGATGTAGTAGAATTTGTGATTAAATATTAAATATGCAAATATTTGATACTTATCACTATGCATTATTATAGTATTACATGAATATAATTAAAATATTCTTCCTCTGGGTTTTTTTAATCAAAAAACTTGATATGTAGTTTAAACGTGTAATTTAATGTGTAATATATATTATTTAAATAAATGTGCAAATATTAATATTTATTACTGTGTGTTGTTGCATGTAAATTTATGTAATTAAATACTGATTCTTTAAATATTTAGTTTAATATTAAATATATTTTATTGCATTAAATATGCAAATATTAATGCTTAATATTGTGTTGTTGTATGTAAATATAAATATTGATTAAATATTGATCTATGAATTAATTAATAAAAAAACATAAAACAAAAACTTAAATTATATATATATAAAGTGAATTACATTTTTTACTTAAATACTGTATATATAAAATTGTATATATATATACACACTTTTTTTTTTAAGTGAAAATCTTTACCATTTTTTTTTTAAATTCTATTATATAACATTATATTAATTATATAAAATTGTATCATTTAAATGTATAAAGAACAACTAAACTACTTGTTGCTGATCCTTGTACTCTCAAAATAAAAGACAAATAGCAGCCTGTATCAGTATCTGACTGTAGGATGAATGTTGTGACGGTTATGGAGGCTGATTTGTTTACCCACCCACTCATGAATATGCAAACGCTGTTTAATGACCGTGTCTGTGTGTGTATGTGTCTCTCTGTGTGTGTGTGTGTGTGTGTGTGTGTGTGTCTGTGTGTCTGTGTGTGTGTGTGTCTCTGTGTGTGTGTGTGTGTGTGTGTGTGTTTGTGTGTGTGTCTGTGTGTGTGTGTGTCTCTGTGTGTGTGTGTGTGTGTGTGTGTGTTTGTGTGTGTGTCTGTGTGTGTGTGTGTCTGTGTGTCAGGCTGTACGGATGATATCGTCACCAGCGATCACTCGCCGGTCTTCGGCACGTTTGAGGTGGGCGTCACGTCTCAGTTCGTCTCTAAGAAAGGTACGGCGTGTGTTTTCACGGCTCAGTTTCTCGTGTTTCTCGTGTGTTTCTCACGTCAAGCTGCTGTTCCTCCGCAGGTCTGCCCAAGTCTTCAGAACAGGCCTACATCGAGTTCGAGAACATCGAAGCCATCGTCAAGACGGCCAGCAGAACCAAATTCTTCATCGAGTTCTACTCAACCTGTCTGGAGGGTAAGAAACCAAGTCATTGAGTTCCTCCAACGAGGAAGTTTATACAGTGGGTACGGAAAGTATTCAGACCCCCTTAAATTTTTCACTCTTTGTTATATTGCAGCCATTTGCTAAAATCATTTAAGTTCATTTTTTTTCCACTTTATAAGATAAGATTCATCGTTATAACCGGCAGAAATCTGATCTCCACATGCTCCACATACTTTACAGAAAATGAACAATCCTTGTTTGTGTGTAACACTGAATACTCAGCAGGAAACCGTGTGGACTGAGACTGATGTTGTTGTTGTGAACTAAAACTACAACTATTACACATCATTTTCTGTAATTGAAGGATTAAATATTAGATAAAAATCTTAAATGAAAATTAGAAATGTTGCTTTGGCAACTTACTGAAATGAGTAAAATATATATAATGAAGTCAACTAAAGCAAACAAGCAAATAACAATGACTAAACCATAACATTTCTAAAATGAAAAAATTAATTGTGACTGAAAATTTGAATATTAGAAAATTAAAAGATATAGCAAAATTTGAATATTAGAATAACAGAAATTATTTCTGCCTTTCTGCCTTGGCAACTAACAGAAATAAGTTTTTTCAGTTTTAGTAATTTTAGAACTTAAACTTATTTCTGTTACCAAGGCAATAACTATCTTTAAAAAAAAAAATTTTATTATTATTTTAGTTTGTTTTAGTCAGTTTCTTACGCGCTTTTGTCATTGTTATTAGTTTTTGTTTGTTCTTGTTTCTTTTTTTATTATTAGCTTTTGTTTTTAGTTTTATTAATTTTAGAACTTAAAGTTAAATAGAAAAAAGAGAAGAGAGAAATAAAAATAAATACATATGAACAGAAAAACAGTGACAAAAGCTCATAACATTACTAAAATTAAAATGAAAAACCTTTAAAAAATTTAAGTGAAAATCAGAAATGTTGCCTTGTTCTAAAATTATTAAAAGTGAAATTAAAAATAAACTAAAGCTAAATAGACTATACATATATATATATATATATATATATATATACATACATATATTAGGGCTGTCCAAATTTTTTAATAATATTCGTCGAATTTAAAATAAAAATCCACATTCAAATGCAAAAGCTTTGCATTCGAATTTTAGTTGTGCGTTAAGGAGGCAGCCTTATTATCAGGTGCACGAGATGCGATGACGATGCTCCTCACAGTAGGCAACCGTGACCGATAAACGTATTTGCCCAGATTTGTTTCCGTTTTTCGTTCAGTGTTTTTTGTTTCCCGTTGTTCCCTCATGGATGCCCTCCTTCGCCTAGAATTTCTCGCTCGAGGACCATACGAGACTGTTCCAGCTGCTAGCAAGCACCACCAGCTACCCGGACGACGCGCTCTGTACGTTCTATGACGCCAGTCTAAACATTGTGCAGTGCAGAGCGCTGTCGTCCGAAGATGGTCCTCGAGCAGATTTCACCGCCTTTGTGGAGTGGATACTGACGAGAAACGGATCCCTGCTCACAGTCAGTTCCGAGGAGAATCTCGCCAGTACCACTCCCGACCCAGAGCCCAGCCCACCATCTCCCCGTGATGCGGAGCATCAGCCCGAGCCCACCGTTGACAGAGAGCCATTTCCCGCCACGATCAGCGAGCCAGCGCAAAGCCGAGCGACTGAGCAGAGGATCGCCCCGGACGTAGAGCTGAACCCATCAGACCAGGTGCGAGAGCCGGCGACAATGCCCGCCACGAGGGAAAAAGCCGTGGACGGTGTAAGCACTTTCGAGGAGCTTCGCCCCCTGCACCGCGGCTGAGGGTGAGCTGAGTATGGCGCGGCGAATGTGCCAAAGCGAAGAGGAGAGGAATCCAGTCCCCGAATCCAGTCCAGAGTGCCCTCCAGTGCCTGCTCCTAGAAAGTGCCCTCCAGTGCCCGCTCCTAGAAAGCGCCCTCCAGTGCCCGCTCCTCGAAAGCGCCCTCCAGTGCCCGCTCCTCGAAAAGCCGTGGACGGTGTAAGCACTTTCGAGGAGCTTCGCCCCCTGCACCGCGGCTGAGGGTGAGCTGAGTATGGCGCGGCGAATGTGCCAAAGCAAGGAGGAGAGGGCTCCAGTCCCCGAATCCAGTCCAGAGCGCCCTCCGGTGCCTGCTCCTCCAGAGCGCCATCCTGTTCCCGTGTTCAGCCTAGAGGGGGCTCCCGATCCACAGTTTAGCCCTGAATGCTCAGAGGCTCACAAATAACAAAAGCGCCCTCCAGTGACCGCTCCTCGAAAGCGCCCTCCAGTGCCCGCTCCTCGAAAGCGCCCTCCAGTGCCCGCTCCTCGAAACCGCCCTCTAGTGCCTGCTCCTCGAAAGCGACCTCCAGTGCCCGCTCCTAAAAAGTGCCCTCCAGTGCCCACTCCTCGAAAGCGACCTCCAGTGACCGCTCCTCGAAAGCGCCCTCCAGTGCCCGCTCTTTAAAAGCGCCCTCAAGTGTCCGCTCCTCCAGAGCACCATCCTGTTCCCGTGTTCAGCCTAGAGGGGGCTCCCAATCCAGAGTTTAGCCCTGAATGCCCGGAGGCTCACAAATGACCGCCCTCCCACCCGCTCCTGCCTCCTCCACCGCTGTCGACTGGCAGCCCGTCTGCTCGCCCTCAAGCCCACCATCATTACGGTGCGAGCTCCGCGGGTCTGCCATCCTCCAGCGTCGCCAAGGCTGGAGAATCCCTCACCTCCACCGCCAGCCTCCCAGGCCCGGACTCTGCCTCGGCCCGTAGACCCAGCGGCTCCACCTCGGCTCCTAGCTCCCTCACCTCCACCATCACCCGTCGATCCACCAGCTCCACCGGGCTCCCTCGTCCCTCCGGCTCCACCTTGTTTCTTGTTATCTCCTGTGTTTCTTGATTAAAGACTGTTAAACCTTTCCTCGTGACTCCAGCGTGTTCTCTCAACAGCGTAGCGTGACAAACTGAAATACAAATGAAACACTATTTAAACGTATTAAAAAAACTACTAAAACTATTTAAATGTTATATAAAATAAAAATAACAGATATAAAATGTATTTAAAAAATATACTAAATAACAATTGAATACTACTTACTGAAACTAAATAAAAATAGAAAAAAAAATTAAACTATATAGACAAATGTAAAAAAGTACAAAACAAAATTACTAAAACTACAAAAAGAAAAAAAACCTATAAAAAGAAAAGCTAATTAAAAACATTAATAAAAAAATAATAGTATCTCAATGATTTAAAAACCACCGCTGTCATCTGGCAGCCCCTCTGCTCGCTCTCAGCCCACCATCATTAAGGTGTGAGCGGCGTGGGTCTGCCATCCTCCAGCGTCGCCTTGGCTGGAGAATCCCTCACCTCCGCCTCCAGCCTCCGAGGCCCGAACTCCGCCCCGGCCCGTAGACCCAGCGGCTCGACCTCGGCTCCTAGCTCCCTCACCTTCACCTCCACCGTCACTCGTCACTCCCTCGTCCCTCCGGCTCTGCCTTGGTCGGGCGTCGACCCGCCATCGCCTCAGGACTCCGCTCCTCCGGCTGCACCACGTCACTCCGTCCCACTGGCTCTATTGGGCTCCTTTCTCCCATCACCTCCACCTTGGTCCTCAGTCGCTCCGGCTCCGCCGCAGATCTCCGGATCTCCGCCTCGGTCGCCAGAGCCCTCGGCTCCACCCTGGCCTCCCGGATCCTCGGCATCCCCCTGGCTCGTTGGCTCTCCGTCTCCGCCTCGGGCTC
>NW_015505792.1:717088-726975 GCF_001515645.1 Sinocyclocheilus grahami
CACTCTTTGTTATATTGCAGCCATTTGCTTAAATCATTTAAGTTAATTTTTTTTCCTCATTAATGTACACACAGCACCCCATATTGACAGAAAAACACAGCATTGTTGACATTTTTGCAGATTTATTAAAAAATAAAAACTGAAATATCACATGGTCCTATGTATTCAGACCCTTTGCTCAGTATTTAGTAGAAGCACCCTTTTGATCTAATATAGCCATGAGTCTTTTTGGGAAAGATGCAACAAGTTTTTCACACCTTGCATTCCTCCTTGCAGATCCTCTCCAGTTCTGTCAGGTTGGATGGTAAACGTTGGTGGACAGCCATTTTTAGGTCTCTCCAGAGATGCTCAATTTGGTTTAAGTCAGGGCTCTGGCTGGGCCATTCAAGAACAGTCACAGAGTTGTTGTGAAGCCACTCCTTCGTTATTTTAGCTGTGTGCTTAGGGTCATTGTCTTGTTGGAAGGTAAACCTTTGGCCCAGTCTGAGGTCCTGAGCACTTTGGAGAAGGTTTTCGTCCAGGATATCCCTGTGCTTGGCCGCATTCATCTTTCCCTCGATTGTAACCAGTCGTCCTGTCCCTGCAGCTGAAAAACACCCCCCCAGCATGATGCTGCCACCACCATGCTTCATTGTTGGGACTGTATTGGACAGGTGATGAGCAGTGCCTGGTTTTCTCCACACATACCGCTTAGAATTAAGGCCAAAAAGTTCTATCTTGGCCTCATCCGACCAGAGAATCTTATTTCTCACCATCTCACCAAACTCCATGCGGGTTTTCATGTGTCTTGCACTGAGGAGAGGCTTTTGTCGGGCCACTCTGCCATAAAGCCCCGACTGGTGGAGGGCTGCAGTGATGGTTGACTTTCTACAACTTTCTCCCATCTCCCGACTGCATCTCTGGAGCTCAGCCACAGTGATCTTTGGGTTCTTCTTTACCTCTCTCACCAAGGCTCTTCTCTCCCGATAGCTCAGTTTGGCCGGACGGCCAGCTCTAGGAAGGGTTCTGGTCGTCCCAAATGTCTTCCATTTAAGGATTATGGAGGCCATTGTGCTCTTAGGAACCTTAAGTGCAGCAGAAGTTTTTTTGTAACCTTGGCGAGATCTGTGCCTTGCCACAATTCTGTTTCTGAGCTCTTCAGGCAGTTCCTTTGACTTTATGATTCTCATTTGCTCTGACATGCACTGTGAGCTGTAAAGTCTTATATAGACAGGTGTGTGGCTTTCCTAATCAAGTCCAATCAGTATAATCAAACACAGCTGGACTCAAATGAAGGTGTAGAACCATCTCAAGGATGATCAGAAGAAATGGACAGCACCTGAGTTAAATATATGAGTGTCACAGGAAAGGGTCTGAATACTTAGGACCATGTGATATTTCAGTTTTTCTTTTTTAATAAATCTGCAAAAATGTCAACAATTCTGTGTTTTTCTGTCAATATGGGGTGCTGTGTGTACATTAATGAGGAAAAAAAATTAACTTAAATGATTTTAGCAAATGGCTGCAATATAACAAAGAGTGAAAAATTTAAGGAGGTCTGAATACTTTCCGTACCCACTGTATATATAAATATACATTTGTCAACAAAATATACCTGTATAGTTTGTACATTTTTATTTCATATTAAGTTTTAGTTATTTTGGTACTTCAAGTTAAACAAAAATAAAAAATGTTTCATTTCCAAACAGTTGACAGTTTTATTTTATTATTACTATTATTATTTTATATATATTTTTTTTAATTAGATAAATAGTAATAATTTTATATTATTATTTTCATTTATCTTTATTATCATCATTACTCAATTTACTTATTTCAGATTACTAAAGCTTAATCTTAAATTAATAAAACTGTACAGACATATTTTGCAAAAAAATATATAAATCTTGAAATAACTTGTCTTAACCAAATTAAATAATAATAATTTGGTTAACACGTTATTTCAAGTTTTTTGTTGTTGTTGTTATTGTTTTTTTTTCTCAAAATATGTCTGTACAGTTTTATTAATTTAAGATTAAGTTTTAGTTATCTTAGTACTTCAAGTTAACGAACATAGGAAATATTGCATTGGCAACTAGCTGACAGAAAAGAAGTTAAAGTTTTTTTTATATTGTATTTCATTTAATTTACCATTTATTTTATTGCAGGTGTTTTTTTTTTGCTGTAGTCATTTTAGTACTTTAAGTTTAACAACAGTAAGAAATGTTGCCTTGGTAATGAGTAATGAATATGTTTTAGAATGTGTTTTGATGGTTTAGATTTAGCTTTAGTTAACAATAATAACCTTTGCTTTGACATACAGCTCAGCAGTGAATTCTTGTGAAATCCCGTCTGTTGTTTCGTTCTGACAGAAGTAAACAGGATCCGTTCGAGGGCGACGCCACGACTTGCAAAAACAGCTTCAATAACCCCGCCTACTACATTCTAGAAGGCGTTCCCAACCAATCCGCTGCTCTGGCCTCTGACATGCTCCCGAGCTCCGCCCTCCCTCCGCTAGCCAATAAAACAGCTCCTCCTGCAGGCGGTGTGGGAAAAAACAAGCCGCCAAGTGGAAGTTCTGCACCGGGTCGAAGGCAGACGTCTGGACGCCCGGTTCGGCCCATCAGCGAGGAAGGGTCTTTGGAGGATGATGGGAACATCGGGTCTCTAAATCGTCCCCCGCCTGATTTCCCTCCTCCTCCGCTGCCCAAAGGCGCTCTGGAGACGGCGGAGAACTCGTTCAGAAAACCGCAAAAACTCACCGACATCAAGATCCCGCCCCCGTCTGTGGTTCCGTCCAATCCACTGTCGTCGCCCAGCTTCGTACCGCTCTCTGGGGGAGGGGGCGTGGCCTTCACTCTGGACGCTCCGCCCACGCTGAACCCGAGCTCCGCCCCTTTCCGGCGAGGAGGCGGGGCCTCGGGACTGGACGACCAGTCGTGTTCAGTGCTGCAGATGGCTAAGACGCTGAGTGAAGTAGAGTATCCGTCGGGGAGAGGCGTCTTGAAGACGAGCGCTCCTCACATCAGAGGCCTGACCTTCCCTCCGCACTCCATACAGGAGGAGAGCATCGCAGAAGACCTGCCCGAGGAGGTGATGCAAAAATACACACACACTGTGTTCATTTACACACGAGCAGCTCAGGATCCAGTGTTTTCAGTGTCTCGAAGCAGCCTGTGTCTTGGAATATTTGATACAATTTTTATAATTCTTAAATTTAAAAAGTAAATATAAATATTTTTACTTATATTAATTTTATAATGTTAAAATATATAAAAGAATAATAATAAAAATAAAAAAATAAGAATAATTTTTTTATTTTGTTAATAACAATAATAATAATATTAAGTATTATTAATAATGGCAATTAACAATTATTAATAATAAGATTTATTAATATAAAATAAGATTTATTACATTGTTAATTATAATACCAACAATAATTAATAATAATAGTATTTTATTATTTACATTTTTTAAAATTTGTTATTCTAATATTTTATATTTATTAATTTTATAATTTAATTAAAATATTTAAATGTTGCTAATAATTATTATTATTTTGTTACTAAGTGTTATTAATAATAACAATTAGTAATTAATAATAATTATTTATAATTTCATATAAATTATTTAAATTATGATGATAATTAATTTTATTGTTAATAATATGTATAATTATATTGTTAATAATGATAACAATAATTAATAATGAAATTATTATTAATTGGTAATTATTAATAATTATTAATGGATATTACTTTAGATTAATAAATTTAATAATAATTAGTATTAATTAAATGTTTTTAATAACAATAGAAATGTTAGAAGTCAGAAAGAGCTTTATTACCAAGTATGTTTACACGCACAAGGAATTTGACTTGACAACAGGAGCTTCCAGTGCAGAAGAAAGTATGGACATATATACATGCAGACATACAGTACATAGGAAATACACGGTAGAGATGGAATGTAATACTAATATAAGAAAAACTGAAAATTAAATAATGCATGATTATTATTCACGATTATGTGACTATAAATGACTATAAAATATAACAATAATTTATTTGTTTTGTTAGTCATTATACTATTAATATAAAATAATCTGTATTAATAAATGTTGATTGTTATTATTATTGTTGTTGTGGCAGGGTCTGTGGCATGACGAGAGCAGCAGCAGCAGTCTGTCGGTGGAGTGCAGTGTCGGCGAGTGGCTCCAGAAGCTCGGTCTGCAGCATTACGAGGAGGGACTGCTGCACAACGGCTGGGACGACCTGGAGTTCCTCAGGTGCAAACACACACCTGTCTGCATGCCGTCACAGTCACGCATGGGTTAAAGGCCAAAGCTCTCACACCTGTGTTGGCTCAAACTCTAGATGACTTTCTTTGACAAATGTGACCCTGGAGCAGAAAACCAGTCCTAAGTTCTTCTTCTAGCCATTTAGTCCTGTCCGACTCTTGGCTACTTCATCGGCCTGCATCCTCCACGTCCTTCTGTCTTTTACCGCTTCCTTGATGTCGCTCATTGTCGCTCATTGATGGTTTTCAGCCAGTGCATCCTTGGGTGGCCTCTCCTGCGTGTTCCGCTGACCAGTCCCATAATGGTAGATTTTTCCAATAACGAATCGGCTCGCATGACATAATGTTAACCGTTGCATAGTAATTTTGGCTTCAAGCGACATATCTGGCTTGATTCGATTTAGGACTTTCACATTGGTTTTCATCGCCATCCAAGGAATTCGCAGCAGCCTTCTCCAACACCAGAGTTCGAACGCATCAATCCATCTTTTGCCAGCGATTTTCATTGTCAAACTTTCACAACCATATGTGGTGATGGGAAACACGATGGCCTGGACAATTCTGCACTTCGTGGAGAGGCTAATATCTTTGTTTTGCCAGCTCTTGGTCACGTCCGCCATTGTGCCGCGACCCAGTGCAATCCTCCGCTTGATTTCAGATGTGCAGCCTCTGTCCTGCTCAATCATTGATCAAAGGTAGAAACATTTCCTCACTGTCGATCGCAATGTGGACTTGCCCGTTGCCCGTTTTCTTTGACGTTCAAATACAGGCCCAACTGTTCACTTTCCTCCTTCTCTCTGCGGATCAGTTCTTCCAGATCCTGGATGCTTTCCGCGAGCAGGGTGGTATCATCTGCGTATCTCAGATTGTTGATATTCCGGCCACCAATTTTAACTCCGATGATTGACTCGTCCAGGTCAAGCTTTCTCATGATGGTTTCCACGTACAAGTTGAATAGAAGAGGTGATAAGATGCAGCACTGTTGTACTCCTTTGCCAATTTTGAACCATTCTGTATTACCGTATGCTGTGTAAACAGTTGCCTTCTGGTCTGTGTACAACGATCGTATCAGCAAGATCAAATGCAGAGGGATGCCTAGTTCTTCCAGTGCAGTCCACAGCTTGTCGTGTTCAACACAGTCGAATGCTTTGCTGTAATCAATGAAGCATATATAGATGTCCTTCTGGTACTCTCTGCATGTCTCAATAATCCATTGGAAATTGGAAATTTGATCGCGGGTGCCTCTTTCCTTCCTAAACCCTGCCTGAGTATCAGGTAGTTCCGCTTCCAAAAATTTCCCCAGCTGCTATTGGATGATCTTTAATAAGATCTTGCTGGTGTGTGATATCAGGGTGATGGTGCGATAATTGGAGCAGTTGCTTGTGTCTCCTTTTTTTGGAATCGGGATGAACACCGACCGCTTCCAGTCTTTTGGCCATTTACAGCCTTTCCAGATGGCTTGGCACAGTGAGTGCTGGGATCGGCACTGCTTTCAGCACCTCTGATGGAATTCCATCGATTCCAGGGGCTTTCCTGTTCGACAGTTGTCTAAGTGCCCATGCGACTTCTTCCTGCAGGATATCAGGTTCAATGTTGGTACAAGGGTGCTGTTGTACTTGTTGGCTTGAATTCGCATTCAGACCCTCTGTGTACTCTTTCCACCTGTTCTTGACGGATTATTGGTTGTGCAATACTTCGCCATTGGCGCTTTTAACTGTTCCTTGCCGGGCAGTGTAGGGAAGTCGCATCCGCTTCAGTTGGGCGAATAGGGCACGGGTGTGTCCTTTCTTATTGTCCTCTTCTAATTCCTTGCATCGCTTATTCCAATATTCTTCCTTCTCTTTCCTGGCGATTTCAATTATATTGGTTGCGATATCTTTCCACAGTTCATCTGGCTGTTGTTCTTTGAGGGTGAGTGCGTCGAATCTGTTCTTCACTTCGATAGAGTACAGAGGTGACATCTTGTCCACTTGGAATCTCGGTGTGGCGATGTCCCGTTTGATCCTGTCCCACCTGAGCTTGGCTTTCATTACCAGTAGCTGATGGTCAGTCATGCAATCGGCTCCGGGGAACGTTTTGACAATGAGAATAGCACTTTTCCGTTTTTGACTGCATAAGATGTAGTCAATCTGGTTCCGATGTATCCCATCTGGTGCTAGCGACGCCGTTTTGGTTGCTTAAAACCAGTGTTGGTAATCCATAGCTGGTTCTCATGACAAAATTGGACTAAACGATCTCCGGACTTGTTCCGCTCGCCCAAGCCGCAGTTGCCTATAACGTGAGATTCGACATGGCTTCCCACTTTGGCGTTGAAATCTCCAATCACGTAAATAATGTCCTTTTTTGGTGTCTGGTCCATTGCTTTTTGAACTTCAGCATAGAATTCTTCAATGATGGCTTCGTCTATTGCTGACCCAGACAGCAACATAGTGTTGGCCCAGATCCGGCCCACATCTGGCCCATGTGAAATCCACGCGGGCCAGATGTGGGCCGGATCTGGGCCAAAACTGGTTACTGTCTGGGGATGTTGGAGCTGTTGGGGCATAAACCTGCAAGATGGTGATGTTTAGTGGTTTACCTCGAATTTGGATGGCGATCAACCAGTTGTTAATTGCTCGATAGCTTTCCACTGATCTGCTGACTTTCTTGCTGGTAATGAAGGCCTCACCATTCCTCCGGACGGTATCATTTCCTGAGGGATAGATGGTGTGGTCCCCTGATTGGAAATAGCCCCTTCCTATCCAATGGAGTTCGCTTATCCCCAGGATGTCGGGGATAAGCGGGATATCCCCAGGACCATTTCATTTTTGACAATCTGTAACTTTCCAAGGTCCATGCCACGTACATTCCATGTGCCAATTTTCATTGGTCTGGTGCAGCGCAGGCAGTTCTGTTCGATCCTGCTGGCGTCAGCAGTTGAGCGTCCAGGAGAATTTGTCTCAATTATGTCGTAAGTAGCTGGTCTACTGGGAGCATGTCTTTGCTCTTCTCCAGTCACATTTTGTCTCCGATGCCATATTTAAAGACGTAGTTGTTTGCATTCCCATGAAGTTTTTTGGCCATAACACGAGGGTAGGTGGCCAGGTTTTTTCCTCGGCCCTCCCTGGGCTCAACCACGAATGGTTGAGACCTTAGCCTATAGTTTAGCCCCGGAGGGCAACCGTAGTTGATCCCCGAAACCACAAAGAGGTTTGGGATGGGACAAGTAGCACAGGTATATTTGTAGCAATAACCCAACAATACATTGTATGGGTCAAAATTATACATTTTTCTTTTATGCCAAAAATCATTAGGATATTAAGTTAAGAAAATCTCAATTTTAAAAAATTTAACCTTATGAGTGGTTTTGTGGTCCAGGGTTACAAATGTAGTCATGTACAGTACATGTACAGTAGGCATTTCATTTTCGTTATTAGTTATTTCTCCTGTTTTCAGAAGGTTTCAGGTTGCATATTTTTAATTTAATGTCTATTAAAGGGATAAGCGGGATATCCCCAGGACCATTTCATTTTTGACAATCTGTAACTTTCCAAGGTCCATGCCACGTACATTCCATGTGCCAATTTTCAGACCTGGTGCAGCGCAGGCAGTTCTGTTCGATCCTGCTGGCGTCAGCAGTTAAGCGTCCAGGAGGATTTGTCTTAATTATGTCGTAAGTAGCTGGTCTACTGGGAGCATGTCTTTGCTCTTCTCCAGTCAGATTTTGTCTCCGATGCCATATTTAAAGACGTATTCCTACCGTAAATATATCAAAACTTAATTTTTGATTAGTAATATGCATTGCTAAGAACTTCATTTGAACAAATATAAAGATGATTTTCTCAATATTTAGATTTTTTTGCACCCTCAGATTCCAGATTTTCAAATAATTGTATCTCAGCCAAATATTGTCCGATCCTAACAAACCAGACATCAATGGAGAGCTTAGCTTTCAGCTTTCAGATGATGTATACATCTCAATTTTAAAAAATTGAACCTTATGAGTGGTTTTGTGGTCCAGGGTTACAAATGTAGTCATGTACAGTACATGTACAGTAGGCATTTAATTTTAGTTATTAGTTATTTCTCCTGTTTTCAGAAGGTTTCATGTTGCATATTTTTAATTTAATGTCTATTAAAGTTTTTCAGTGCCATTATTCATATTAATTATTATTAATAAAGTGTTAATGTTTGAAAGCAAAACCGTTTAGACAGCCATAAGTTTAGTACTATCATTTTAAATTATAAAAAAATTATTTTTGATAAAATTTCTTTTATTAGTTATTTACTAGTGCTGTCAAACGATTAATCACGATTGAGCGCATCCAAAATAAAAGTTTTTGTTTACATAATATATGTGTGTGTACTGTGTATATTTATTATGTGTATATAAATACAAACGCATGCATGTATATATTTAAGAAAAATATGTTATATGTGTATATTAAATATATTTATATAGAATATAAATATATACATGTAAATATTTTCAAAATATATACTGTATGTGTGTGTATTTATATACACATAATAAAAACACAGTACACACACACTGTATATGACATAAAACAACTTTTATTTGGATGCGATTAATCACGATTCATCGTTTGACAGCACTATTATTTATACCATTTTTAGAAATTTTCCTGTACCGTCATTTTAATTTAATGTTTATTAAAGTTGATCAGTGTCATTTGGTTTTAAAGTTCTATGGTTTAATGTTTAAAACAAAGAAATTAACACAACCATAAATTTTAGAGTTGAAATTGTACTGTTGTTCAGTTTTTAAAAAAAGTTATTAAATATTTTTTACAATGCAGTTGGGTATGACAAAACATTGACACATTTAGTAAATCATGTAGGTATCCAAAATGTTATCAGTTATTTATATTATTTTTTAGCAGGTTACTTTTTACTGTAATTTTTTTTCTCAGCGCTGCTCAGGAAGATCCAATCACACTTGATTGTGATTAGAATTTTCATCAATATATTTTTAGTTAGATTTCACAGTACAAGCTTCTCATCCAATCACGTCTCTTTCCTGCAGTGACATCACAGAGGAGGATCTGGAGGAGGCGGGAATTCATGACCCCGCCCACAAGAAAATACTGTTGGCCAGCTTAAAGCAACAGCAGCAGCAGAAATGAGATCCAGACCGAACTGAACGAGAGAAACTTTGCACTGGTAGAGAAAGTGGTTTTAATTTAATCCGATGTAATAAAGCTGGTCATTTTAGTTCATAATATTATTTAAACATGTCAGAAAGGATGTGTCACTACAGCCCCACCCTCAACTTCCTGTTGTCTGCGTCGGGAGGAAGTGACATCATCGTAACATTCCTCACCTTTGGTGACTGAAGTGTTAATTAAGAACCGTTTGTTTTTCTTGCATGTTTTATGACTTTAAAGGAAAGGGAAAAGCCAAAATCAGCAGCTCACCGTGTTTGTCCGTTTACGTTTGTTTCTCTGCCTTCGTTTGTACGAAATCAATCAGTTTGTTGGATGCACACACACACACACACACTCCCACACCCACACACACACACTCTCTCTCTCACACACACTAACACACACACACACACACTCACACACACACACACTCACACACACACACACTCACACACACAC
>NW_015505792.1:728212-732935 GCF_001515645.1 Sinocyclocheilus grahami
CCAGTTGTTAATTGCTCGATAGCTTTCCACTGATCTGCTGACTTTCTTGCTGGTAATGAAGGCCTCACCATTCCTCCGGACGGTATCATTTCCTGAGGGATAGATGGTGTGGTCCCCTGATTGGAAATAGCCCCTTCCTATCCAATGGAGTTCGCTTATCCCCAGGATGTCGGGGATAAGCGGGATATCCCCAGGACCATTTCATTTTTGACAATCTGTAACTTTCCAAGGTCCATGCCACGTACATTCCATGTGCCAATTTTCATTGGTCTGGTGCAGCGCAGGCAGTTCTGTTCGATCCTGCTGGCGTCAGCAGTTGAGCGTCCAGGAGAATTTGTCTCAATTATGTCGTAAGTAGCTGGTCTACTGGGAGCATGTCTTTGCTCTTCTCCAGTCACATTTTGTCTCCGATGCCATATTTAAAGACGTAGTTGTTTGCATTCCCATGAAGTTTTTTGGCCATAACACGAGGGTAGGTGGCCAGGTTTTTTCCTCGGCCCTCCCTGGGCTCAACCACGAATGGTTGAGACCTTAGCCTATAGTTTAGCCCCGGAGGGCAACCGTAGTTGATCCCCGAAACCACAAAGAGGTTTGGGATGGGACAAGTAGCACAGGTATATTTGTAGCAATAACCCAACAATACATTGTATGGGTCAAAATTATACATTTTTCTTTTATGCCAAAAATCATTAGGATATTAAGTTAAGAAAATCTCAATTTTAAAAAATTTAACCTTATGAGTGGTTTTGTGGTCCAGGGTTACAAATGTAGTCATGTACAGTACATGTACAGTAGGCATTTCATTTTCGTTATTAGTTATTTCTCCTGTTTTCAGAAGGTTTCAGGTTGCATATTTTTAATTTAATGTCTATTAAAGTTTTTCAGTGCCATTATTCATATTAATTATTATTAATAAAGTGTTAATGTTTGAAAGCAAAACCGTTAAGACAGCCATAAGTTTAGTACTATCATTTTAAATGATAAAAAAATCATTTTTGATAAAATTTCTTTTATTAGTTATTTACTAGTGCTGTCAAACGATTAATCACGATTGAGCGCATCCAAAATAAAAGTTTTTGTTTACATAATATATGTGTGTGTACTGTGTATATTTATTATGTGTATATAAATACAAACGCATGCATGTATATATTTAAGAAAAATATGTTATATGTGTATATTAAATATATTTATATAGAATATAAATATATGAATATATAAATGTATAAGCATGTAAATATTTTTAAAATGTATACTGTATGTGTGTCTTTATATATACATAATAAATATACACCGTACACATACATATATAATGTAAACAAAAACTTTTATTTTGGATGTGTTTGACAGCACTAGTAAATATATATTATGTAAAAATAAATATTGATTTCCACAGTGTAAATACTGGGAGCATGTCTTTGCTCTTCTCCAGTCAGATTTTGTCTCCGATGCCATATTTAAAGACGTATTCCTACCGTAAATATATCAAAACTTAATTTTTGATTAGTAATATGCATTGCTAAGAACTTCATTTGAACAAATATAAAGATGATTTTCTCAATATTTAGATTTTTTTGCACCCTCAGATTCCAGATTTTCAAATAATTGTATCTCAGCCAAATATTGTCCGATCCTAACAAACCAGACATCAATGGAGAGCTTAGCTTTCAGCTTTCAGATGATGTATACATCTCAATTTTAAAAAATTGAACCTTATGAGTGGTTTTGTGGTCCAGGGTTACAAATGTAGTCATGTACAGTACATGTACAGTAGGCATTTAATTTTAGTTATTAGTTATTTCTCCTGTTTTCAGAAGGTTTCATGTTGCATATTTTTAATTTAATGTCTATTAAAGTTTTTCAGTGCCATTATTCATATTAATTATTATTAATAAAGTGTTAATGTTTGAAAGCAAAACCGTTTAGACAGCCATAAGTTTAGTACTATCATTTTAAATTATAAAAAAATTATTTTTGATAAAATTTCTTTTATTAGTTATTTACTAGTGCTGTCAAACGATTAATCACGATTGAGCGCATCCAAAATAAAAGTTTTTGTTTACATAATATATGTGTGTGTACTGTGTATATTTATTATGTGTATATAAATACAAACGCATGCATGTATATATTTAAGAAAAATATGTTATATGTGTATATTAAATATATTTATATAGAATATAAATATATACATGTAAATATTTTCAAAATATATACTGTATGTGTGTGTATTTATATACACATAATAAAAACACAGTACACACACACTGTATATGACATAAAACAACTTTTATTTGGATGCGATTAATCACGATTCATCGTTTGACAGCACTATTATTTATACCATTTTTAGAAATTTTCCTGTACCGTCATTTTAATTTAATGTTTATTAAAGTTGATCAGTGTCATTTGGTTTTAAAGTTCTATGGTTTAATGTTTAAAACAAAGAAATTAACACAACCATAAATTTTAGAGTTGAAATTGTACTGTTGTTCAGTTTTTAAAAAAAGTTATTAAATATTTTTTACAATGCAGTTGGGTATGACAAAACATTGACACATTTAGTAAATCATGTAGGTATCCAAAATGTTATCAGTTATTTATATTATTTTTTAGCAGGTTACTTTTTACTGTAATTTTTTTTCTCAGCGCTGCTCAGGAAGATCCAATCACACTTGATTGTGATTAGAATTTTCATCAATATATTTTTAGTTAGATTTCACAGTACAAGCTTCTCATCCAATCACGTCTCTTTCCTGCAGTGACATCACAGAGGAGGATCTGGAGGAGGCGGGAATTCATGACCCCGCCCACAAGAAAATACTGTTGGCCAGCTTAAAGCAACAGCAGCAGCAGAAATGAGATCCAGACCGAACTGAACGAGAGAAACTTTGCACTGGTAGAGAAAGTGGTTTTAATTTAATCCGATGTAATAAAGCTGGTCATTTTAGTTCATAATATTATTTAAACATGTCAGAAAGGATGTGTCACTACAGCCCCACCCTCAACTTCCTGTTGTCTGCGTCGGGAGGAAGTGACATCATCGTAACATTCCTCACCTTTGGTGACTGAAGTGTTAATTAAGAACCGTTTGTTTTTCTTGCATGTTTTATGACTTTAAAGGAAAGGGAAAAGCCAAAATCAGCAGCTCACCGTGTTTGTCCGTTTACGTTTGTTTCTCTGCCTTCGTTTGTACGAAATCAATCAGTTTGTTGGATGCACACACACACACACACTCTCTCACACACACACACACACACTCTCTCTCTCACACACACTAACACACACACACACACACTCACACACACACTCTCACACACACACACGCACACACACACACACTCTGATCTCATCAGCAGGTGGCTCTGGATGATCAGCGCTTCATTTGAGATGTGAATCTTTGTCTGGTCGTTCATTCAATATGATTCAGATACAGTCTGATTCGTTCGTCGTTTTTTCTGTGAGTTCGGGATGAAATCGCATCTTGCTGTCGGATTCAGTGTTTGTGTCTTTAGTTTCATCTTGTTTCAGATGAGCTTCAGTTTGGAAAGCTTTCAGAGTTTTACCTCGTCCTGTAATGAATCCGTGGAAACACAGCTGTTTGGATCCTTACAGCAGGAAAACTGTTTGTTTTATTTAACAGTGTCTTTAACTTTATTATAATTGGGGCGTTTCTCCTCAAATGCATGTATAAGTTCTTGCATAATTGTTTTGTGTATTAAGTTTTAACATTATACTTTTCTCACCCATCATTCATAATTATAATCCTTTGAATATTATTCTGTGTTGTGTAAGTTAATATTGTGTTTGAGTTTCTGTCCCTTTAATGTGTTTTTGTTTTTCCTTTTTTCAATTGAATAAAAATTTAAATCTAATGTTCAGTAAAGGAAATACAGTTCTGTTGTGTTGTGTCTCAGATATTTTCCTAAGACCTTTTTTTTTAATCAGACAGTAGAAAGTTTTATGAAGTTACTGTCAAAACTTTACTATCGTACTATATTTGTCCATCTATTGACTTTTTAAAAAAAGTATCAAGCACCTTATGGTTGTTCTTTGAATGTAACGTGTGACATTGAGACATTTGCAAGGTTTTTCTTGTTTAACTCAAAAGCAAAATACAAATTGTGAAAGAATTTCTGAATCGTGTGAATATTCCGAGCTTCTGAGTTCCTGTCGAGATTAATAGTGATCTAAAACTAATAACATAAAAAATACATTGAAATGAACTATTAACTGAAAATAAAATACAAATTTACTAAAACCTTAAATAAAATGAACATGAAAGCAAAAAAAAATTATATAAAAATGTATTGACAAAGATTATAACAGCATCTTAGCGAAACTAAAACAAGATGTGAATGTGATGCGTCTGATAGGAGATGGGACTGGAGAAGCTCTCTACTTTCACTCTTTATTTTGTCATTTTTATGGATTATATACAGCAGATCATTCATGAAATACATGGCGTGCACTGGAGCCAGGAAACATTAAAAAAAAGAAACTACATCGTATTTATATTAATATTTACAAAATATTTTTCAATAAAAGCCTAGCTTAAAAAATCATCCCGACATTTTTTTTTGTTTGCTTGTTTTTCTTTTTTCCTTCAATAAATTAACTACAAGTGGCTTAACTATGCTTGTTTCTGGGGTCACACACACACACACACACACACACACACACACACAGACACACACACACACAGATACACGCACTCTCTCAC
>NW_015505792.1:734076-749076 GCF_001515645.1 Sinocyclocheilus grahami
CACACACACACACACACACACACTCACTCACAGACACACACACACACAGATACACACACTCTCTCACACACACGCACACACACACACACATGCTCACACACACACACACACAGATACACACACTCTCACACACACACACACACACTCACACTCACTCTCACACACACACAAACACACATGCTCGCACACACACACGCTCACACAAACACACACACTCTCTCACACACACAGATACACACACGCACACACACACACACACACGCTCTCTCACACACACAGACACACACACACACACACACACACACACACACACACACACACTCACACACACACACACTCACACACGCACACACACACACACACACACACACACACACAAACACACACACGTGTGTCAAATTCATCTTCAAAGAGCTTCAGTGAAGAACTGCATGAGAAACTCATCAATAAGATGCCGGTTTGTCATCATTCTGATCCTGAATCCTAAAACTCACCCAGAAATGGTTGAGTTCTGGAAGAATAAAAACAAGCTGGAATATTAATATTTAAGATTAGACTGCTAATTTAGGTACGGATCATTAATAAACCCATAATCTGCAGTGAATATTTGGTTACAGCTCCTCTAATCGCATTACAGTTCCTTCTCATTCGCCGTCTCTTCCTGAAGACCTGAACTGATTTCTGGTTCTGAACGACAAACGTTTCTGGACCTTCATTTAAGAGGAAATGAGGAACTCATTTACTGACAATTCAAAGGATGCTGATGTCGATCTATAGGGCTTCTCTTCAGCGTTAAGAGGAAAATAAGAGGAAACGGACCTGATGAACAAATAATGGACTGCAGAATAAACACACAGACACACATCAGAAGAGCCAACATGACAATAAATTAACCATCAGGGCCCGTATTCACAAAACATTGGTTTTATCTTACCAATAAGAGTTCTCCTAAATAGCAGTAAAAAAGATTTTTCTCTTAAAACCTATTCACAGAGCTGCTGAGACTAACTTTTACTTAGGAATAGAGAGAAGTGTTAAGCTCAGAGTAAGGGGGCGGGGCTGAGCTCGTTGCTATGGAAGATGTCATCAAGCTAATTAACTATGCACACAGTGATTGGCTGATAGTCTCTGTCAGAGATTTATTCATAGAAATATTGTAGAGTGCAATATGTTGCCATATTCAAATAAAGGTTTAAAAATAAAAATGTTAATTGCCACATTGAAATAAAGATTGAAAAATGCAGGCTAAGAGTCAATAATTAAGCAAGTATATGTTGTCAGCCTCTGACGTGTGCTTCTTCTAAACAATTAGCGGATATGCATATAAACAGCTTTTTAATTAACAGAGTAGAATAATCATAGCTGATAGTAAGACATGCGAACGTAAAAGAAAACCGGATGCAAAACTGGTTACTTCTTACCCAGCTGGTTAATGAAAACAAAAAAGGAACATTTGGATTTGGCTTCAAGAAAGCTCCTGAGAAACTCTGCTCAAGTGCGCCGAGGGCAAAAGCTGCTTTAAACACAAAGGATGCTTGCACCAAATGTTGGTTTCATTTAGTTAATAGAAGTGAATTGATCAAGAAAATCTATTAATGACATTATTTTTGACAGCAAGTGCCTAAAACGTTTCTCAGGAGGTTTCTTGAAGCATCAGTTCTTCTGGATTGAGTCTCAGTTTGTTCCGTTTCTTCATGTGACTCCAGACAGACTGATGATGATCAGATCACATCAAAAATCTCACTGCATTATTACAATTAACGGCCAAATGAATGTTTGGAAATGTAAACTACAAATAATGGACTGCAGAATAAACACACAGACACACATCAGAAGAGCCAACATGACAATAAATTAACCATCAGGGCCCGTATTCACAAAACATTGGTTTTATCTTACCAATAAGAGTTCTCCTAAATAGCAGTAAAAAAGATTTTTCTCTTAAAACCTATTCACAGAGCTGCTGAGACTAACTTTTACTTAGGAATAGAGAGAAGTGTTAAGCTCAGAGTAAGGGGGCGGGGCTGAGCTCGTTGCTATGGAAGATGTCATCAAGCTAATTAACTATGCACACAGTGATTGGCTGATAGTCTCTGTCAGAGATTTATTCATAGAAATATTGTAGAGTGCAATATGTTGCCATATTCAAATAAAGGTTTAAAAATAAAAATGTTAATTGCCACATTGAAATAAAGATTGAAAAATGCAGGCTAAGAGTCAATAATTAAGCAAGTATATGTTGTCAGCCTCTGACGTGTGCTTCTTCTAAACAATTAGCGGATATGCATATAAACAGCTTTTTAATTAACAGAGTAGAATAATCATAGCTGATAGTAAGACATGCGAACGTAAAAGAAAACCGGATGCAAAACTGGTTACTTCTTACCCAGCTGGTTAATGAAAACAAAAAAGGAAAATTTGGATTTGGCTTCAAGAAAGCTCCTGAGAAACTCTGCTCAAGTGCGCCGAGGGCAAAAGCTGCTTTAAACACAAAGGATGCTTGCACCAAATGTTGGTTTCATTTAGTTAATAGAAGTGAATTGATCAAGAAAATCTATTAATGACATTATTTTTGACAGCAAGTGCCTAAAACGTTTCTCAGGAGGTTTCTTGAAGCATCAGTTCTTCTGGATTGAGTCTCAGTTTGTTCCGTTTCTTCATGTGACTCCAGACAGACTGATGATGATCAGATCACATCAAAAATCTCACTGCATTATTACAATTAACGGCCAAATGAATGTTTGGAAATGTAAACTGATATTTCCTACTGACACACTACAGCAAAAGATAGAAATAACTGACTTAAAACCATTTTTAGCTGCTGAGAATACTAGTGTTATAATCATTTTGGGCCACCACTGTACTCTTAGAGCAAACATTTAGGAGTCCTAAATTTAGGACTGACACGCCCACCCTCTTAAAAATAAAGGTGCTTACTAGGTTCTTCACAGAGATGCCATAGAAGAACCATTGTTGGTTCCACAAAGCACCATTCAGTCAAAGAACCATCTCTTTCTTACCTTCTTATAATCTGAAGAACCTTCGTTCGCCACAAAGAACCTTTAGTGAAACAGAAATGTTAAAGGTTAATTTAGACAAAAAAGGTTCTTCTATGGCATCGTGAAGCACCTTTATTTTTAAGAGTTTCTCCTTAATCGGCAATTTGGGGGCTACTTTTAGATGCCTTAATCAAAAATCTCACTGCATTATTACAATTAACGGCCAAATGAATGTTTGGAAATGTAAACTGATATTTCCTACTGACACACTACAGCAAAAGATAGAAATAACTGACTTAAAACCATTTTTAGCTGCTGAGAATACTAGTGTTATAATCATTTTGGGCCACCACTGTACTCTTAGAGCAAACATTTAGGAGTCCTAAATTTAGGACTGACACGCCCACCCTCTTAAAAATAAAGGTGCTTACTAGGTTCTTCACAGAGATGCCATAGAAGAACCATTGTTGGTTCCACAAAGCACCATTCAGTCAAAGAACCATCTCTTTCTTACCTTCTTATAATCTGAAGAACCTTCGTTCGCCACAAAGAACCTTTAGTGAAACAGAAATGTTAAAGGTTAATTTAGACAAAAAAGGTTCTTCTATGGCATCGTGAAGCACCTTTATTTTTAAGAGTTTCTCCTTAATCGGCAATTTGGGGGCTACTTTTAGATGCCTTAAGATGTTTCGTGAATACGGGCCCAGGAATCCAGCTCTACGCAAATCAATCAACAGAATCGCAGAAGACGCACGGAGCGGAGTCTCTAGAACAGGTTGGTCTTGATTGTGTTGGGTTTCCGGTGGAACGAGGACAGAACGCCCGTGAACGGCCCAGACGCCATACTGTCCGCCGGCTGCCAGGCCTTCAGCAGGTCCTGGGTCTGGACGGTGCTGGGCCAGGGCGAGCTCTTGAGGCCCTGGTGGATGGAGGGCGAGATGGAGGCGTTGGAGAAGGCGGCCGAGGAGCCCGAGACCGGGCTGGGGCTGAGGCTGCTGGCCCCGGGGCTGCCCATGTTCCCGGAGCCGGGCAGAGACGCTGTGCTGTCGGGCGTCGGGCTGCAGGTCGACTCTTTAGACTCGTCGTCTTCAGAGCAAGAGCGGTTCTCGCCCGACTTCTTGCCGTTGGCGCCGGCGGTCGCTCCTTTGGAGTTGGCGGCACGTTCTTGTTTACGAAACTTGGCGCGTCGGTTCTGGAACCAAACCTGAGGAGGAAAATACACTCTTAATTAAGAATAAAGGTTCCAAAAGAGGGTTTTCAAAGTGATGCCACAGAAAACCAGCTTTGGTTCCCCCAAAGAGTGACGCCTTTGTAGCTAGATTTAGCGACTTCCCCGCTGTTTAGGGACAAATATAACAACTTCTTGGACAAACCTTATCTAAGCTCTCATCGTGCCCACTGATCTACATTCATCTTTATATAGATCAGTGAATTTGCCATTATGATCTCATCTAAGCTACAGGTTTTAGCTACTTTCAATTGAAAGCAGTTGGCAACACTGCCAAAGAATCTTTCAGTAAACAGTTCTTAAAAGAACCATTTTTTTCTTAGTGTGAAGAACATTTTAATAATCTAAAGAACGGTAACACTTTATTTTGATAGTCCACTTTAGACATTCTACTAAGAGTAAGTAACTTTGCAACTACATGTCAACTAGCAGTCATTAGAGTATTAGTAGACTGTCTGCTTAATATCTTCTAACACTTTCTTTTAATGGGTCCACAACATACAACACACTGACTGTGTCAACTTATTCTACTAACCCTAAAACATTAGTTAGTTGACATGTAGTTGCAAAGTTACTTATAGTTAAAAGAATGTCTGAAGTGGACTATCAAAATAAAGTGTAACTTAAAGAACCCTTTTCCACTGTAAAGAACCTTTTGTGGAATGAAAAGGTTCCATGGATGGTAAAGGCTCTTTGTGGAACCATTGATGCCTATAAAGAACCTTTATTTTTAAGAGTGTATAGGGAGTTTGCTGTAGAAGAACCATTTGTGGTTCCTCACAGAACCTTCCAGTGAACAGTTCTTAAAAGAACCATTTTTGAAGAACATCTTTAAATCCTTCACACTTAAAAATGATGGTTCTTGATTGGCATTGATGGTTCCAAAAAGAACCTTTAACATCCATGGAACCTTTTAATGCACAAAACGTTGTTTATAGTGAAAAAAACTTTCTTTAGATGGTTAAAATGTTCTTCACACTAAAAAGAAAATGTTTTTTTTCCACTATAGACTCTTAAAAAATAAAGTTTCCAAAGGTGGGTTTTAATATTGATGCCATTGAAGAACCATTTCTGGTTCCCCAAAGAAATTTTCAGTGAAAAGTTCTTTATAGAACCATTTTTTCTTAGTGTGAAGAACATTTTTAGAACATTTTTGCCACAATAAAAAGACTTTTGTGCAATGGATTGATTTCATGGATGTTAAAGGTTCTTCATGGAACCATCAATGCCGATAAAGAACTTTTATTTTTAACCTTTATATTCCACAAAAAGTTCTTTATAGTGGATTAAAAAAAATTTACACTAAGAAAAAAAGGAACCTTTTCCTGAAATTCTTTATAGTGGAAAAATGTTCTTCACACTATGAAAAAAGAAAATGTTAATTTAGGAACTGTTCATTAAAGGGTTCTTTGGGGAACCAAAAATGGGTCTTCTATGAAATTGCTGCAAAAAACTATTTTTAAGTGTTTTTCCACTACACTCTTAAAAATAAAGGTGCTTCACGATGCCATGGAAGAACCTTTTTTCTCTAAATGGTTCCATAAAGAACCTTTAACATCTGAAGAACCTTTCTGTTTCACAAAAGGTTCTTTGGGGCGAAAAAAGGTTCTTCAGATTATAAGAAGGTAAGAAAGAGATGGTTCTTTAAAGAACCTTTGACTGAATAGTTCTTTGTGGAACCAAAAATGGTTCTTCTATGGCATCGCTTGAAGAACCTTTTGAAGCACCTTTATTTTTAAGAGTGTATAAACTCTTTTTAAAAAGTTTTAGCATTGATGTCATAGAATAACCTTTTTTTGGTTCCCCAAAGAAAAATGGTTTTGTAAAGTACCATTTTTTCTTAGTGTGAATAACATTTTTAAAAAACACTTTTTTCACTATAAAGGAACTTTTGTGGAATGGAAAGATTCCATAGATGTTAAAGGTTCTTAACGGAACCACTGATGTCAATCAAGAAGCTTTATTATTAAGAGTGTGGAACCTCTTCCTGTGCAAGAGTTTTTAAAATCATCTCCACACCAAGAAAAATAAAAATGGCCCGTCGGTTCTGCAACCAAACCTGAGGAAGAGCGATGTTCTTGAGCATGTAAATCTACATCTAAACCAAAAGTAAAGTTTTTATTTTTGTAAATATGTCAAAGACGAAACATTTTTGGTTCCTTAAAAACCTTTCAGTGACCAGTTCTTAAAAGAATCCTTTTTAATTAGTGTGAAGAACATCTCAATCATCTAAAGAACATGTGTATTCAACCTTATTTTTACCTTTTCACCAAGAAACTCTTTTAAGAGAAATTAAAAAATCTCTAGTGAATTCCGGAAGAGTAAAAAACATGAAGAATATTAATATTTAAGATTGGTAATTTAGGAAGGGATCATTAGTAAACCCATACTCAGTTGTGAATATTTGGTTACAGCTCTCCTAATCGCATTCCGGGATGTTTCTCCATAAATCTCGTTTCTCCTGCTGGACTAAACATTTCTGCACCTTCATTTAAGAGGAAATGAAGAACTAAGTTACTGACAGCAACATCATTCGTGATATTGATGTGCATCTATAAGGCGGCCTTCCTTTAGTGGTTCCATGGATGATGAAGGTTCTTCATGGAACCATCGAAGCCAATAAAGAACCTTTATTTGTAAGAGTGAGAGACCTTTCCACTCCACAAATGAAAAAAAGATTTTTAAAATGTTCTTCACACTAAGAAAAAAATGCTTCTTTCTGATCACTGAAAGCTTCTCAGAAATGCTTCTTCTATTGCATCGTGGCGAAAACCCTCTTTATTTTTTAAGAGCGCAGACGGATAATAGCTGCTATAAATCAACCTAATAAAATCAACTAAATTAATTACATTTGGAAGCGTCTGCGAACAGCGCTGCAGGCAAAAGAGCCAGACCCAGATATTCAAATCAGCCAAAATTCAATTTTTGTTAGATTTTTTTAGCGAATAAAAATGCGTATCAATAGCACGTTTTTTTTTTCTTTTCTTTTTTTTGTATTTTGCGTGCCATTTATACTAAAAACTGACTTTGGCGTGCATATAATACGCATTTTTGCGTGCATATAATACGCACCTACCCCACACCACTAAACCTAACTATTGCGTATCATATGCACGCCGAAGTCAATTTCTGCGTATAAATAGTACGCCGAACAGAAACAGAAAAACGTGTTTATAAAGTCAGAACGCTTCGCTGGAGCCTCACCTGCACCCGCGCCTCGGTCAGGTCGATCTTCAGCGCCAGCTCCTCGCGCGTGTAGATGTCTGGGTAATGCGTCTCCGCGAAGATGCGCTCCAGCTCCTTCAGCTGAGAGCTCGTGAAGGTCGTGCGGATCCGCCGCTGCTTGCGCTTCTCGTTCAGACCGGAGGGGTCCGAGAAGAACTTGTACGGAACTGAAAGAGGAACGAAGATCAGTGGATTACGGATGTGAGGAGAGATTTGTGGCGCGGTTTAAGAGGACATATGTGAGGATCGAGTTGTTCAGGAAAGAAAGGCAGAAAGAAAGAAAGAAAATGATGAGCAATCGCGTTTTTCTGCGTTTCATTCTGTAGAAGCGCGCAGAGAAAATCAGTCCCATAAAGCATAAAAATTATATTTGTGGCGTGAGTTTATGAGAGTAGCTACTTTTAGACTTTACAAGGTCTATTATAGACGTCCTAATTCTAATTCTGTGAAATTCCGTGAATATAATAATTATATTTAGTCTATTTACCGCACAGAAATATCAGTCGAGACAGGATGAATTCGTTTCTCGTTTTCATATCCAATAAACGCTCTGTTTAATTATTGATCTGTAAGACATAATTAAATTAATTACTTTAAATGAATTTGCGCGTCAAGTTACATAACATAAATTAATTAAATTCGGTCCCATTTAACTCTTAAAACTAGGATTCTAGTTTGACTTTGCAACTGGGTATCGGCTATCCAAATTTTAAAGACAATTTATTCCTTTATTTCATAATTAAATCATTCGAAATGAGCTTTATATTTTAAAATAAGAAAAAATAGTTTTAGGTGGATCACCTGTTCACGGATTTCTGGAGCTCAGTGATGCGTCTATCATTTGACACCTGTTATATTTTGTATGTGTGTCCCTGCAGCACAAAAGCAGTGTTAAGTCGCTGGGGGATATTTGTAGCAATAGCCAACAATACATTGTATGGGTCACAATTATACATTTCTCTTTTATGCCAAAAATCATTAGTATATTGAGTAAAGATCATGTTCCATGAAGATATTTTGTAAATGTCCTACCGTAAATATATCAAAACTTAATGTTTGATTAGTAATATGCATTGCTAAGAACTTCATTTGAACAACTTTAAAGATGATTTTCTCAATATTTAGATTTTTTTGCACCCTCAGATTCCAGATTTTCAAATATTGTCCTATCCTAACAAACCATACATCAATGGAAAGCTCATTTATTCAGCTTCCAGATGATGCATAAATCTCAATTTCCAAAAATGGACCCTTATGACAGGTTTTGTGCTCCAGGGACACATATGAAGAGTTTCAAGCTCCTGTGCGACATTGTTGGTCTGTGTGTGATCTGAGTGGTGTGTGTGTGTGTGTGTGTTACCTGTGCTGTAGGGCGCGGGCTGGTGCTCTCTCAGCGCGCCCAGAGTGCAGCTGGCGGAACCGAGCGGAGCGCATCCCGGGCTGGAGCTGAAGCCGGTCCGGATCGGGTTGTACTGGAACGTGTTCGCCTGACTGCACGAGTTAAAGTCCGCGTACGCCGACGCCTCCATCGCCGCCATGCACGAGTCATACGTGTTCAGATACGAGTAATCCATTTTGTACATGTGGAGCGTGGACGGAGACGCGAAAGCTCCGGATGCGGCGTCAAACTCCAGCGGAACGCGTGGTTTTCTCGCGGTATCCAGCGCGTGTCTCTCGGCGGCGGTGTTCCGGTGCTCTGCTGCGGCGGGCGGCTCGCGGTGTGTTTATAATAAAGTTGGTGTCCGGGAGACAATGGCGAGGCGGTGGTCTCTGTTTGCATGACAATGTCTCAGCGCTGAACGCCTCCTCCCCTCTGCTCCTCCATGCATCTCTAATGCACCTCCGCGTTAACCCTTTCCATCATCATCATCCTCATCCTCATGGTCAGTTTCCTTCTTTATATTTGCTCCTTTGAAATATCCTCTTTCTGTGTTAACACTCTTAAAAATAAAGGTGCATCACAGCGATGCCATAGAAGAACCATTTTCGGTTCCACAAAGAACCATTCGTTACAATGTAGTTCTACATTTAAGTACTGAGTAATATTAATTAACTTCATGTACTTACTATAGGGTTAGTAACAATGTATTGTGATTACATGTAACGTGTGACAAGGACACCTTCAAATAAAGTGTTACTAAAGAACCATCTCTTTCTTACCTTTTTATAATCTGGAGAACCTTCTTTCGCCTTTTGTGAAACAGAAAGGTTCTTCAGATGTTAAAGGTTCTTTATGGAACCATTTAGACAAAAAGGTTCTTCTATGGCATCACTGTGAAGCAGCTTTATTTTTAAGAGTGTATTCCGTTCAGCGTGCGCAGATATCATTTTAAATAAATGACTATTAATGGCTATTAGGGATAATGCCATTAGGGCGAGAATGGGCGAGTTTTCAAGAGCGGACGCATTCTAGCTCGCGCTAAATGAATTGTGGGATTGTTTCAGCTTTAATGCGGCTCTGGTTGGTAGTGTGAGATGAAGTTTAATTTGATTGCAGGAATAATGGCCTTTATTTAAGACCGCACGCGAAACCCCTTCGAGTTGATCAGGGGGCCACGTGTAGACTTTAGACGCTGAATAAAATAAAATAAACGTGAGTTCAGATGAAATTTTAATTAATGTCGCGTTAATTTTGTTCGTTTATCCGCCGTGTTTTCATCACGTGCATCTGTTTGCTGTCAGTCACTGTTATTACACACCAGAAATCTCCAGAAATTATTTTATCTGAGAGTTAAATGTGATGCACCCACGACCCCCCCCCCAAATAACAATAAAAAATAATTTGACGCGGATATTATCCATGCAGTTATAGCCACATTATCTTTGTTTGCTTCATCAGTTTGCTTCGTTATGAATTGCTCAAATTTAATCAAACAATAATTAACATTTAACATAAAAATCGGTTACACTTTATTTTGATAGTCCCCTTTTGACAGTCTACTAACTATAAGCAACTACATGTCTACTAACTCTCATTAATTTACAACTACATGTCTGCTAACTCTCAGAGTAGGCTGTTAGGTTAGGTTAGGTTTAGTAGAATAAGTTGACACAGAGTATGTCTAAAGTGGACTATCAAAATAAAGTTTTACATAAACAATCACATTCAAAATTATGCAATAATAATCGCATTTAACCGGAAACCTGTTATCAAATTAGGGACAAAATGTATTTGTATGTAAATGCGCCATATTTTAGCCATATGTGTCTCTGCAGCACAAAAGCAGTGTTAAGTCGCTGGGGGATATTTGTAGCAATAGCCAACAATACATTGTATGGGTCACAATTATACATTTCTCTTTTATGACAAAAATCATTAGGATATTAAGTAAATGTTTCTTGAAGATATTTAGTAAATCTCCTACCGTAAATATATCAAAACTTAATGTTTGATTAGTAATATGCATTGCTAAGAACTTCATTTGAACAACTTTAAAGATGATTTTCTCAATATTTAGATTTTTTTACACCCTCAGATTCCAGATTTTCTAATATTGTCCGATCCTAACAAACCATACATCAATGGAAAGATTATTTATTCAGCTTATTTCAGATGACGCATACATCTCAATTTAAAAAAAAATGACCCTTATGACTGGTTTTGTGCTCCAGGGTCACATATATGTGTCATTTCAAGGAACACGGATTCGTTTCAGGTGTTCGTTTGACTTCTGACCCTGTAAACAGCGGGAATCTGCGCGGTTATCCCGGCGCGTCACGGCGCATTTGGCTGATTTCTGGTGCGCGGCGGCGGCGGAGCTGACGCGCCCTTCAGACTCCATCCATCAGCGGCCGCATCATGCGCGAGGATTAACGTGCGCACCGGGACGCGACGATAGACGCACGCCTGCAACAAGTCACCACGGACCCGAGTGAAGCCCTTCAGCACGCGCTCACCTGAGAGGAGCTCAGCATCTTCAGACCAACGGAGCGCTCGCGCGCTGAGGCCTGCAAAGATCTCTTCAAAGCAAACCTGAGATACGGCGTGCAAATGAACAGATATTAGAATATGATGGATATTAAACAAATACCAATAAAATAAAGCAAAGAAGAAAACGAATTAATGAAAAGTCAAGTCGCCGTTAATTTGGCATTTTAGATTGTGTAGTGAAATAAAAAAGACAATGTATTATATTAAGCTTAATTTGATTAATGAATATTTATATGCATAATGAACAATGATATGTTTATTATAATGTGTTGATTTATTAATATGAGATATTAATTATAATTTTATAATATGCACCAATGACACGCGGCAGTTCAGTATATATATATATAATGGATCCATTTTAAATGCATGACTATACATTCTTTTTGGAGACAAAATGTATTTAATTAAACAGTAATTTAATTAAGGTAATAAAATTTCCTTAATTGTCAATAAACAAACAAAAAGAGGTAACACTTTACAATAAGTTTCATTAGTCAAAATTAAGCATGAACAATACTTCAGCAATTATTCATCTTAGTTGATGTTAATTTATTAATGCTTTATTAAAATCAAAAGTTAAGGCACTGACAAAGTTTAATAAATGCTGTAATAAATGTATTGTTCGTTGTTCGTTCGTGTTAGTTAATACATAAACTAATGGAACCTTATTGTAAAGAAAACAGGGTTACACTTTATTTTAAGGTGTCCTTGTTACAGTGTAATTATACATTTAAGTACTGAGTAATGTTAATTAACGAGAGCCCGGTCTCATGAAAATGCGTATAAAATAGTACGCCAAATACAAACAGAAAATCGTGCTATTGATATACGCAGAAATTGACTTTGACGTGCATATAATACGCAGTTTTCGCGTGCATATGATACGCATCTCCCCCACAACCCTCATCCTCCCCATTGCGTATCATATGCACGCCAAAGTCAATTTCTGCGTATAAAAAATTTTTTTTTGATACGCACTTTCATGAGATCGGGTTGTTTGTACTGAATAGCATATGTTTGGTGACGTTTAGACCCGTAATTCGCATGGAAACCATAAAGACGCGTGGTTGTATTTTTTTTTTGATACGCACTTTCATGAGATCGGGTTGTTTGTACTGAATAGCATATGCTTGGTGACGTTTAGACCCGTAATTCGCATGGAAACCATAAAGACGCGTGGTTGTCTCTGGTGCCACCCGCTTTCAGAGGGTCACTGGAGCCATGCGTCACGCAGACGCGTCGCGTCTCATCCGTTCCCGATCCGTCATCCTCTCTCTCTCTCATCAATCTCTCTCTCTCATTAGCTCAATCTGCATTCAGCAGTGATCGGTCACCGGGAGACGCGCGCCTCGCTTTAATGGCCCGACCATCGGATGCGATTACTGTCAGCCAAACCAAACCAACCCAAGCACAATTCAATTAGTCCCTCCGCTTTTCATTTCTTTATTTATTTCGTGCTCGGAAAATGCCTTTTTTTTGTGATGGCAAAGCAAAATATGAGTGTTCTAAAACTATGGATAAATTAATGGAGCCTCTCGGACAGTAAGTGCACTGGTTAGTGTAACTATCGATCACCAGCGCGCATGCCAGAATCTGCTCGCGCTTTAAAAAATGAAAAGCACTGAGCTGTCAATCACAGCTCTCCGCTGTCAATCACAGCATCTCTCTCAGACCCCCGCCTGTTATTTACACAAGCGCCATGAATGAGAAAGAGCCTCGTTACTGTTTCCGTTAATCGCCAATGAATTTTAAAGGTGCTGGTCTGGTCGGGTCGGGTCGGGATTAGAACCCATTTTCAAGACAAACACTCGGATTTGAAAGTCAGATGCGAGCGCGAGGCTTTGAAGAGATTAGCGGGTGTGCATGTGTGCAATGCGTAACACGCGGGTAATTTAATGTTGTTTCTATAGTAAGCACATGTAATGTGTGCATAAAATAAAGCGTTACCCAGTTTACATTTATTTTTGGTGTTAATAAGTCACCTTTGTTTCTACAGAGCTTTACACAGTACAGATTGTTTAAAAGCAGCTTTACATTAATACATAGGAAAATAACACAATCAGTGATGCAAACTTTATCAAATATGAGACAAATTCAGATTCTGCTGTAAAGCAGCTCTCAAAGACAATACCGTCGTTACTCAGATCAAATCAGTTCATGTTCACAAACACAGACACACTCATACACTCTCTCTCTCTCACACACACACACACACTCATACACTCTCTCTCTCTCACACACACACACACACTCATACACTCTCTCTCTCTCACACACACACACACACTCATACACTCTCTCTCTCTCACACACACACACACACTCATACACTCTCTCTCTCTCACACACACACACACACTCATACACTCTCTCTCTCTCACACACACACACACACTCATACACTCTCTCTCTCTCACACACACACACACACTCATACACTCTCTCTCTCTCACACACACACACACACTCATACACTCTCTCTCTCTCACACACACACACACACTCATACACTCTCTCTCTCTCACACACACACACACACTCATACACTCTCTCTCTCTCACACACACACACACACTCATACACTCTCTCTCTCTCACACACACACACACACTCATACACTCTCTCTCTCTCACACACACACACACACTCATACACTCTCTCTCTCTCACACACACACACACACTCATACACTCTCTCTCTCTCACACACACACACACACACTCTCTCTCACACACACAGACACACACACACACACACACACACTCACACTCACACACACATTCTTAAACACATTCCCGCCACATGTTTCTTGGTGTTCGACTACGACCCACAGAGATCACGACATTCCTCAACTAAACCCGTTACGCAGCACACAGTCAAAGAACAGCCGTCAGTCGAGAGACATTTGACTTTCTCAACTTTATTTAGCTTTTGTGTACAAGAATAAAAAACAACTTGGTTTGCAGTTAAACATGTAAATGGCTGAGTGAACCTGCAAGAAACACTGGTGTTTCACACTAAAGCACCTGAAGATCCTCATGTTTCAGGACTTCATCAATGCACTTTCTCTTCTAATCACTTCAATTATAACAAACCGTAGTTTTTTGTGGTTAAAATCAACACGCCAACCAATTTTGCTTCTTTAATTTTACATACATTTAAAGTATAACTGAATATTTAAGACAAAATGCAGAGCAGGGCTAGATTTATTTTCTCCATGAGGAAACTGATGTGAATGACATTGATCAATAACACCAGATGAACATAACCAGTTTCAGATTGTGATTCAGATTATGAAGACATTTTTCAGTAACATTTTACAATAAGGTCTCATTTGCTAACATTAGTTAATCTATTAACATGAATTAACAGTGAGCAATGCATACTTTAGATTTTTTTATCTTTGCTAATGTTAGTAAATAAAAAAACAAGGTCACACTTTTTTTTTTTTTTTTACGTTACATGTACTTACTATACTATAGTAATAACAATAAATTATGCATAATTACATGCAACTAGACCTAACCATAAGCATATTAATTAATATTACATTGTATTTAAATGCATAATTACACACAATAAAATAAAGTGTAACCAAATATATATATATATAT
>NW_015505792.1:754076-773584 GCF_001515645.1 Sinocyclocheilus grahami
AAATAATAAAACCAGAAACGCTAGAAATATTACAGCGGTCACGTGAAAGACAGAGTTTGACGAAG
This sequence comes from Sinocyclocheilus grahami, assembly GCF_001515645.1. Classification (NCBI taxonomy): domain Eukaryota; kingdom Metazoa; phylum Chordata; class Actinopteri; order Cypriniformes; family Cyprinidae; genus Sinocyclocheilus; species Sinocyclocheilus grahami. The sequence goes on from NW_015505792.1 coordinate 754,142, forward strand.
ACGTGAGCTGTTTTGACTCATTATGACGCGACTGCAGCATCAGACGCTGAGGTCTCTCTGTGAGACAAGATTATATTTCCAGTCAGGGAGAGAGATCACTTCATGCTGTGTTTATTTTGCTGGCATCTCGTGGCACGTGTGTCCGTCATCTCTCCCTCCCTTCATTCTTCTCTCAGGGTAATATAGTCTGTGAGAGTAAATATCGCTCTTATGAATTTTAATAAACGCATATATGGTAAGAAGAGGGACTTGTTGAATATTGATGTGAGTGATCAGATGCGCCGCTGGCGATAGAAGAAACATCTCTTCATCCATCAAAGCACAAGAAACAAACACTCACGACTCCAGATTGTCTCTGTGCACCTCTTGTGTGTTTATGCTTATGCTCAAAACTTGAGTGTATTTAATTTAAAACTGAGACAGCACAGGTCAAGAGGGTAACAGTTAGATAACAAATAGATTTCATATTTTCCACAGCTTAATAATCACAGTACATTATAGTTGTTTTGTATGAATGTATGATATTGAATTAAATATGAAATAATTTGGACAAATTTCCAGAAAATAAATCTGAACACCAGATAATGCCAGGTGCAAAAATTTTGTTTGATTATGTTGATATATTAGAGTTAAAGGTTTTTATAGAGGGGATTTTAGATATCTGTTTTTATCACTCCATAAATCAGAAAATACCGTCAATAAACAGAAAAAAATGAATTTTCGCTATGTTTTTAGGAATATAATGTTGTATAAATCAGTGTGAATGATATATGAACAAACCCCTCAGTAAAAACCTTCAGAATATAGATAGAAATAAAACTCTAAGATTTGGTGAATGTAAGTGCTGTAGAAGTGGGAAAAAAACTCACAGCCTTTAAAGATACATATTTTTGCCATGTTTTTAGGGGAAAAAATGTTGTATAAATCGGTGGGAATTATATATGAACAAACCCCTCAGTAAAAACCTTCAGAATATAGATAGAAATAAAACTCTAAGATTTGGTGAATGTAAGTGCTGTAGAAGTGGAGAAACAAATTCAAGAAAACAGTCTGTTCATGTATAAATATGCATTGTAATGGAAATCTACAGACGCAAATAGATAAGTGCAATAAAATAAACACTTAAATGTAGATGTAGGATGTTTTCTTTCCACTAGTCTGAAAGAAGACATCTTGTACTGCCTTGCATTAAAAAAAAAAAAAACAGAAACAAAGAAGTCTAGTGATGTGTGGTAAATAATCATACGGTGTGACTGCAAGAAGTAGATCATGCCAGAGGCCTGTCTGAATCCACAACTGAACGTGTGTATGTTCATCACGTCTGATGATCTGGTGAATAAACGCGTCTATGAATTTCATATTAGACTGTAAATCACTTCTGATAGGAGAATTTTACAAAACTCCTGTGTGAATACTTGAAGAGAAACACGCTTGTGCATCTGGATGAACAACAAACAAACCGAGATTTGCATTTACACATTTAACAGATGCTTTTTTTTTCAAAAAGAGACTTATATAATATAAGATATACAGGCTTAATATTGTTGGGAAAAGAAAGAAGTTACCGATTCCAGATGAGCCCAGGAAGAGGAAGACGAGGGGATGCTCTTCATCATACCAGCCGTTCTCCTTCCTCCTAATGGCTGCGGAGAAAAACAGACAATAATTAACTCTAGACAGACAGACAGACGGTAATGAGAGGAGGACAGACAGACTGGACGAGAGCAAGCGCTTTTAAAAAATAAAAGGCAAAGACTGAGGGAAGACAGAATGATGGAGAGAGAGACAGACGAGAGCGAGACAGGGCCTCTCTGCACCATTAGACACACACTAATTTCATTACGCTGCTGCAATGCTGGAGCAACTAAATCAGGTTAGAATAGATCCAGCAGAGACACGGCACGATAACACACGCTCACCATGGCAACAGCGCATGTGTGTGTGTGTGTGAGTATATATGAGTGTGTGTGTGAGTGTATATGAGTGTGTGTGTGTGTGTGAGATCATCAGACGTCATTACAGCAGATATGTTTGTGTTATCTGTGTTGAGCTGCGTACAAACAATCATTCAGTTGTCTTTAAACATAACAGCATCACACACACATTTACACAGCTCTCTAAATGGGTTCATTCCATAGACTTCTATTGTTTTTATATACAGCTAGTCATAAATACTAAAACCCAGCACTAACCCACACACTGACCCTAACAGAAAACCCACTGCATTTTTACCATTAAAAAAACAACAACTTTTGTTTACTTCTCAAAATATGGTTAAGTAGACTGTACAGACAAATGACTTTTAAGTTGAGACTGTTAAAGACGATGTGATATCTTACAGATGAACAAAATGAGACATTTCCAGGCCTGGAAATCACAATTTTAATTTTTTATATTTCAGGCTTTCTATGATCAGGTCTATAAACTGTGGTAAAATCACAGTGCCTCTCTTATTGCTTTTATAAAACAGCAGCAACAGCAATATGATAAAACACACTCATACTTAATAAAGATACATTAATTAACAATAATCTGCCAAGTAATAAAGATAATTAAGATAACTGCTTGTTCACAGTAAGATAAAACAGTACACCAGTATGAACACACAACGATCACAAATATTAGGTCAAATAGAACATTTTAAATTCAGTAAATGTTCAGTGATGACTGAAATGTATTAATCAGCAAATACAATATATCAATATATAATAAATATAAATGAAATATAAATAAATATCCCCTGTCGTTTTAGAAGAAATATGCATTCTTTGAGAAGATGGAGCTGATAACGGGTTCACATCAGTGTTATTTTAGTATCACTGAGATACTATTACAGTTTTTATTAATATTTTAAAAACTTATTTTAGTAATTTTGTTGTATTTGTGATTTTTATTAGTTTTAGCTTTTTTAAAAAATATGTAAATAGTTTTTTTTATTTTAGTTATTTTTGTACATCAAGTTAAACTAAATGAAAATGATAAATGCTAAAATAAAAGTTTTTTGTTAAATATATTATTTCAGTTAAAGTTTATAAATTTTTTTAAGTTTTTGTTTTGTTTTAGATTTAGTTAATAACATTTCAGAGCAGATGAGATGTGGTTTGGTCTTTATGTGTGTTTTGGTTTTGATGTTGTTTTTTATTTGATTTATTTTCCCCCCTATTTTATAATGGACTGCTTGCTTTCTGACTGATTAGAAAAATGAATGCATAAAAAGATAAGTACATTTATAATGAAGTATTTCTATCAAGACAACCTACTGTCAATTCTAGATCATTCACAGTGTGTGTTTGTCTCTAAAACATAGACAACTGACACACACACACACACACACACACACTCACACACACACACACACACACACACACACACACACAGCATCCCGTCACGCTTAGTACACACACTGTCCTTCCGGAGACGGAACATTTCAAAGACATCTGGATGACACACACACACACACACACACACACACACACACACACACACACACGTCTGTCCTTGAGAGTGAACCAGCAATCAACTCATTTCTAATCCCTGCTTATTATCAGCCAATCAGATTCAACCACACACACACACACACACACAGTTACACAAACACACTTGACCGCAAGAAATCTGTCCACAACCATTTATCAGACAAAATGATTCCGGACAGACAGAAAGAGGCAGAAACACACAGAATCAGATTCCAAAAACCATGTTTTCATCAACATTTGTGTATATTTGTAATATTTATGCAGTAAGACACTAGAGCTGGTGTTTTATAGTGAATACAGTCTCTCGATGCGTGTCAAACTCCCTTCAGACAGCACTATATTCACTATATGACACCAGTTCCAGTGTAAAAACGACCGTACATGTGACTGCTGAGAGTGACACACACACACACACACACACACACGTGTGCGGTGATGTATGTGTAGCGTGATGCTCTCTGTGTCTCGGGACGGAGGACCGTAATGACATTAGTGAAAATAATCACCACCAATAACCTTTAGCCCTGAGAGCAAAACCCAGAATCAATCTACAGCTTCCTCTGTGTGTGTGTGTGTGTGTGTGTGTGTGTGTGTGTGAGTGTGTGTGTGTGTGTGTGAGAGTGTGTGTGTGTGTGTGTGTGTGAGTGTGTGTGTGTGTGTGTGTGTCGTTTCACATTTGTCTGGAACTTAATAACTGTTTGACTGTGTTTGAGGGTGAAAGAAAAAAAAATTAACGCATGAATAATAAAATCATCAACAGTTTAATGTATGACAACTAGGGATGGGCAATATGAGCTAAATCTTATATCACAATATGAATAATTGCATTTTATGATAACGATAATTATCCCAATATAGTTATTTTTGCAGGAAATCAGGTTAAATGAAGGAATAATTAAGATTTGTTAATGATTTTAAAAATTCAGCTTTGCATCACTGGAATAAATACAATTTTAAATATAAAAAACTTGTTTTATTCCAGGTAGCTGCCAAGGAAACATTTCTCATTTTATTTTAGTGTACAATAAATAAAATAATAACAACTTAATAATAAATAATAGTAAATAAATTAATATATTATAAAATACAAAAACAACACATTAGCTAAAATTAAAGTGAAAACAGAAAATATAAAAATAACGAATTCAAAATATTAACAAAAACTACAGTATATCAATGCTAAAATAACACTGGTTCAAGCTGATCAAATGCACAAGCGCAGCTTCATTGCGTCAGATCATTAAAATATATTCAGAGGGCATATATGCAGAAGTGTGTGTGAAGTGTGCGTGTTTAATGGCACGCGTGTGTCTGTGACTCGGGCTGATGTATTCACTATATCAGCTCTCACAGATCAATAACTCTGGTTTTATCACAGTGCTGATGGGATCCAATTGCTTTCGGGACAATTTGCCACAGCAATAACTGTCCATTTATCAAATCAGAGGCAGAGATTGGGCTCACTGAAGCGTCATTATTTCCTCTGCTGTCTCTCTCTATCTCTCGAGGACGGCTGTCTCACTATTGATGGACACGCAGAACAAAGATCTGCGAACGACATGCAAAAACACTCAGAAGAGCAGCTGATCAAAAACAGGTGAAGAACTCAGTCATCTCTACAGACCAGAATATCAACCTGGCATCATGTGCAGAAAGCAACACTCAGAAAACACAAAATACCAGTTTAAATAAAGGCATGAACTGCAAAAATGTAACTTGTATACATTCATTTATATAATATATATACATTTATTTTTTTATTATATATTTTGCATTGTGTATAAGTTGCACTTTATCATGTTTAGAAATCATAAAACTACAAAATTCACAAACCTACTAGCGTGTGGAATAAAAATAAAATACCTACCACCTACCAGTGTTTGGGAATAAATAATAATAATAATTTTGTTATGAATTTTATTTGTAAGTTGCATTTTATTATTACATTCAGAAATAATGTAAAATACTAGTAAATAAATACAAATAAAATAAAATGTTTACAAACACTCAATTTCTAATTAGGCACTGATTTCAATACCTAAACAAGTTCTTTTAGTCAGTAGGGTTGTTCAGAGCTCAAACAGTGCAAAATTGAGCAAAACTCTGCCCCATATGCGCGTACACGCACACACACACACACACACACACACACACTTCTGTAAAAGCTCACTGATCGATAAACAAAGACCCCTCAGTGTGTGTGTGTTCGGTATTTATTAGAGGCGTATGTTATTGTGTTTTAACTCACATACAGACACACACACACACACACACACGCTCAGCCATATAGAAAGACACACGCACACACACGCTCAGTGAGTGAGTGTGTGTGTGTGTGTGTGTATGTTTGTGTGTGTCTGAGTGTGTGTGTGTGTGAGAGTGTGTGTGTGTGAGAGTGTTTGTTTGTGTGAGTGTGTGTGTGTGTGAGAGTGAGAGTGAGTGTGTGTGTGAGAGCGTTTGTGTGTGTGTGTGTGTGTGTGTGTGAGAGTGAGAGTGAGTGTGTGTGTGTGTGTGAGTGTGTGTCTGAGTGTGAGAGAGTGAGAGTGTGAGTGCGTGTGTTTGTTGAGATAGTGAATTGGTGGGTTTTTGTTAAATGTGAGCCAAAATCATCACAATTAAAAGAACCAAAGACTTAAACTACTTCAGTCTGTGTGCACTGAATTTATTTAATACACGAGTTTCACAATTTGAGTTGAATTACTGAAATAAATGAACGTTTCCACGACATTCTAATTTATTGAGATGCACCTGTAAATATATGTATATATTAGGGCTGTCAGTTTAAGGCGTTAACTTAATTAATTAGTTATGAAAAAATAACGCAATTAAAATATTTTAAAGCACTGGCCCCGCCCCCAGATCTGTATGTCATCTTACATTTCATACAGACAAATATGATGCAGGACAATAACTCCATAAATGCAGTTATGCACTAAAAGTCAAGATATTGGTGTAAAAAAATGCCCCTGTATGAGTTTTTGTCTCATATTTATATCATATGATAAGCAATATCACACCAGCAGTGAGAGCAATATCAGACGAGTGCTGTTTCTGTCACGAAGAACACAAGTGCAAATGTGATTTTATACAACAGTTCAGTAAATAAGAAGTTAATATTGTGTTATATTTTAAACAGAATATTATGTTTTTGCTCAGTTTTGCAGAGAACATAACTACCTTTAAAGCCACAGCAGAAATGCTGTATGTCTCCGAGCAACACAGCGATGTTTAGTTTCTGAATGAATCTGCGTTTTGAACGAATCGTGTGAATCAATGAGTCAAAGCCCATTCATAAAGACAGCCCTTTACTTCATTCCTGAATGAAGCAGCCATTCGAATGAATGACTCAAAGACATTTAACACCACCTGTTGGCAGATTTAGTTTCTTATTTAGAGTATCATTTAATTAAAAAAAAAATATATATAAAATAATAATAATAATAAAAACATTAAAGGGATAGTTCACCCAAAATTTTTTAAATTCTGTCATCATTTATTTAAACCTGAATGAACGTTGTAGCCTAAATGTTTATGTGTAATAAATTTTATGTTGAATCAAATAAAATATTTCTAAAGCTACAATTTGTAATGCCTTCTTGATACTTTCTCATTTAACACGAAAATAGCTTTAAATAATCTTTTGTGGGTCTTTTCACCGCCAAATTTATTTTGCGATTTTTTAAATTCTGTCATCATTTATTTAAACCTGAATGAACGTTGTAGCCTAAATGTTTATGTGTAATAAATTTTATGTTGAATCAAATAAAATATTTCTAAAGCTACAATTTGTAATGCCTTCTTGATACTTTCTCATTTAACACGAAAATAGCTTTAAATAATCTTTTGTGGGTCTTTTCACCGCCAAATTTATTTTGCGATTAATTAGATGAATTAATCGTAACATCATGTAATTAATTAGATTAAAATTTTTAATCGACTGACAGCCCTAGTGTATATACATATATATATATATATGTGTGTGTGTGTATATACATATATATATATATATATATGTGTGTGTGTGTATATATATATATATATATATATATATGTGTGTGTGTATATACATATATATATATATATATATGTGTGTGTGTGTATATATATATATATATATATATATATGTGTGTGTGTATATACATATATATATATATATATATGTGTGTGTGTGTATATATATATATATATATATATATGTGTGTGTGTATATACATATATATATATATTTTTTTCTCCCCCTCAAAATATTAAAACTATAATTGTATCTCAATTATACTAAAATAACACTGGATCAAATTAACCCAATTTTTTTTACAGCATTCCCACATATTTGATCGATTAATTTCCATGACTTTTCCAGTCATACATAATTACTGTATAGTGGTTTTTAAAAATAATTTTTAAATCAATATTTCTCTAACTTCACTCATTTATGTAGTGCTGCTACTGATACCTAGGCTTATATTTAGACACAAATATGATAAAATATGATTTACCGTGGCGTGAAATCACATAACAACAAATGAAACAAATAAATGGGTTGATATAGATAATGTAGATTATTATAAAGTTTTGTAATGAAAATTTGAAGTCGTCACTAAGACAAGGATCTAATCTTGAGTAATAGGGAATAATATTTATATTATACAGTATATTATTAAATACTATTATTAAAGTAAGGTGTTGAACGTTTGAACAAGTTTCCAAAAGATGAAACAGTTTTGAGTGACTTTCAGATTGTAAAAAACTCAGCTTCTAGCATTTTGTGTGTATTTTCTAAGGCTGCGAAACGATTAGTCGCGATTAATCGATTCAAAAGAAAAGTTTCTGTTTACATACTATGTGTGTGTACTGTGTATATTTATTATGTATATATAAATACACACATATATGTATATATTAAAAAATATATTTGTATGTATTATATGTAATTTATATTATATATAAATATTTTACATATGTATCCAACATATTTTTTCTTAATATATACATGTATGTATGTGTGTGTATTTATAAATATACACAGTACACACACATATAGTATGTAAACAAGCTTTTATTTTGGATCAATTAATCGTGACTAATTGTTTTGCAGCCCTGGTATTTTCTCCTCTAAACAAGCCTGATTTGACCATGTTTTTGCCGTGTTTTACCGTGTTCTGGGCCTCTTTCAGCAGCGTGGCCATCTCTCCCTCTTTGGCGTACGTCAGCGGCGTGTGGCCCAGGTCGTTCTTCTGTAAGGGGTTGGCACCTGCACACGGTGAGAGGTCAGAGGTCAGAGGTTAACGTTAGGGTGTGGGGTCAAGCGGTTGTGTGAATGACACTCGGCCGGCTGCATCCGGACGTCAGAGCGTGTGTTGCTGTCCTGCGGTGATGACGTCACACTGTGCTTGTGTTTGACAATTAAAACACACCGCAGCGTGTGTCAGCCGTGATGCTTAGCGCTGCCTTTTGCCCTGACCTGCCCTGCACACACACACGCACGCACGCACACACTCACAGACAGACACACACACACACACATGCACTCACACACACACACACACACACACACACAGACAGACACAGACACACGCACGCACTCACACAGGCAAATTACAAATCTTCCTTTTATGTCTAAAATTTTAGAAAAAGTTGTGTCTGCTCAATTGTGCTCCTTCCTGCAAAACAATGATCTCTATGAAAAATTTCAGTCAGGTTTCAGGCCCCACCATAGCACAGAAACTGCACTTGTTAAAATTACAAATGACTTGCTTCTTGCGTCAGACCAAGGCTGTGTCTCATTGCTAGTTTTACTTGATCTTAGTGCTGCGTTCGATACTATAGATCATGACATACTCATAGATCGATTACAAAACTATACAGGTATTCAAGGGCAGGCTTTAAGATGGTTTAGATCCTACCTGTCCGATCGCTACCACATTGTTCATTTAAATGGGGAGTCATCTCAATTATCACCAGTAAAACATGGAGTGCCACAAGGATCTGTCCTAGGTCCTCTGCTATTTTCGATATACATGTTGCCACTTGGTAATATTATTAGGAAATACGGGATTAGTTGCCACTGTTATAAACTCTGCTTTTCTTTAATAACAGGTTTGGGACACGTCTGCGGTATAAACTACAGTAAAACCTCACACGACTGTCACGGTCTCAGCGCTCGACTCGAACACAAAGAAACAGACAGAAATAAAAACATCATCCCACATTAAATTAGACACGGAACAAACACTTCCTTCCCCGCTCGTAAAATACAGTTTATCCGCAAACACAGAATCAATATCCGTACACTGGAGCTGCCGAGTCCCCGGGCATTGTGGGTAATCGCCCGGATTATTGATAAACCCTTAAACGTGTCCGTCTAACAAATCTCAATCGATAGCGGACAAACAGAAACACGAAAACTAATAAAGAAATACAAGAGGAGCTCGTCTCTCCTCTGCAGCGAGCCTCTCGTAGCCACATAATAAATAGCATCATTTAGTCGTCTAATATCACACACTGTTCCCGCCGGGCTCACGGCTGCAGGGTCACACACACACACACACACACACACACACACACACACACACACACACACACACTTCTCACACGCACACGCACACGCACTCTCACACGCACACTCGCACTCACACGCACACTCGCACTCACACGCACACTCACACTCACACGCACACGCACTCTCACACACACACACTCACACACACACACACTCACACACACACACACTCACACACACACACACTCACACACACACACACTCACACACACACACACTCACACACACACACACTCACACACACACACACACACTCACACACACACACTCACTCACACACACACTCACACACACACACACACTCACTCACACACACTCGCTGCAGCTGGCGCCGGTGTTTGACCCCCAGGGGTCAGAGTTCAGGGCCCTCACACCTCCAGGAAAGCAGTGATAGATCGAGGGCTCATGAGGGAAATAAAGCCGCTCACCTGCCCGCAGGTGTGTGTTCTGAACTTCAGCAGACTTAGAGCACAAAACTGATGAAAAATGCCCTCAAGTTTGAAAAAATACTTATAAAGAAAGATGGCTCATAAGGAGACTCGACTGGTTTATCTGTGCACATGCTGCATAACACACACACACGGCCGATTATTATTAAGAAATGAACACTTTTATTCATCAGGGATGCATTAAATTCATCAAAAGTGACAGAAAATACATTTATAATGTTTCAGAAGATTTCTATTTCAAATAAACGCTGTTCTTTTGGACTTTCTATTCATCTGTGAATCCTGAAAAATACAATGCATCACGGTTTCCACAGAAATATTGTGCAGCACAACTGTGTTCAACATTGATAATAATCAGAAATGTTTCTCGAGCAGCAGATCAGCATATTATACTGATTTCTGAAGATCATGTGACACTGAAGACTGGAGTAATGATGCTGAAAATACAGCTGCGCATCACAATATATACGATACTCAATTTATTGATACTATAGCTATTTTAAACTGTAATAATATTTCACAATATTACTGTATTTCTGATCAAATAAATGCAGCCTTGATAAAAAAAAACTTCTTTCAAAAGCGAAGTTCTTTCAAACTTTTGAACAGTAGTGTATATAGCATATATATTTTACAGTATATATATATATATATAATTAGAATTATTATTACAATTTATTATTATATTCATTTTATTTTAATAACAGAATATTTTACATCATTTTATATGTATATACGTAAATAATTATTAATATATATCTATTTATTATACTTTTATTATGCATTATGATTCATATAATTTATTTTAATAATACATTTTATATATAATTATTAATTGTATACTTATCATATATATATATATTATAATAATACATAATGATTTAAGAACAATACAGCTCATCTGCTTTGTTCTAAAGACTTGAAGCGACTCAACAGAAAACAGCACCGCTTACGAGAAGCACACGATCTTTAGCATATTGCACTAGCATAAACATACACTGGGTATAACAGCTCATTTTAATCAAGGACGAGAAGCAAGTCTCAAAGAAAGTTTACGAAGGCAACCATTATTTTTCTGTTGAATAACAAATGAAAGGTTCACAATAAGTGCAGCGAGTCCTCTCTGACTTCATGTTAAATGCTGTGTATGTGGGTTCAGACGCTCGTCTCGTCCTCATCGCATTAGTCTGTCTCACACTGATGATGTCATCGGCGTGATAGATGCTCCTCGGCGGGACTCGCGGCGCTGCTCTGTCTGAGGGGGCGTGGCCTCCTCCCACTAAGACTTCTGGGTAATGCGCTCCGACGGCGTAATGCAATTTCTCGGCACCAGGACGAGCGATTTTGTTCTTTGTTTCGGGTCGTTTCTGTCACTTTAATCTAAAAGTGCATCTGCTCCCAAAAACATCCAGTGATTTATAGAAAGTGTTGATGCTTAAAGTGAGTGTGTAACCGCAGATCAGACGGAGACGGAGACGCAGAGTGTGTGTGTGTGTGTGTGTGAGAGTGTGTGTGTGTGTGTATGAGAGAGTGTGTGTGTGTGTGTGTGTGTGTGTGTGTGAGTGTGTGAGATTGTGTGCGTGTATGTGTGTATGAGAGAGTGTGTGAGAGAGAGTGTGTGTGTGTGTGTGTGAGAGTGTGAGTGTGTGAGAGTGTGTGTGTGTGTGTGTGAGTGTGTGTGTGTGTGTGTGTGAGAGAGTGTGTGAGAGAGTGTGTGCGTGTATGAGAGAGTGTGTGTGTGTGAGAGAGAGTGTGTGTGTGTGAGTGTGTAACCGCAGATCAGACGGAGACGGAGACGCAGAGTGTGTGTGTGTGTGTGTGTGTGCCCTGCAGCTATAATAACACACTCGTGTAAATCACACACACACCTCTTCCTGTCACCTCTCATCTGCGGGTCACATAAGCCACAGTGTCGTTACTCCAGAGGTCAAAGGTCACGCAGGATGGCCTCAGGCTAGCAGGAAGAGCTGCTCTATATTAGCCAAACACAGACGCTTGTCACAAACACTCGGGAGTTTCACCTGTTTTCTGCTCCAGCAGGTGAAATGTGCATCTGATTACTTGGATGACTAGACGTGAGGAAGAAAAGTAATTTCTTACATTCATAAGGGCATTTTTTCTTACCTTATTAGATGTATGCATCATCTTTTATGTCAAATGCTTACATTTAAGTAATAAATTCAATTTGACATTAAAAGAGTGTCAACAAAATCTAGTTTTGCACTGCAGAAGCAGCATTTACACTGCTATTACAATATTATACATTGTAATTGCAGTGTATATAATATTTTGAATACTGAAATATGAATTTTTTTTGTTTAATGAAATGACACGAAATAAAATCCGTCATAAATAAATGTAAATAAATTATGTTAATTAGTAACACGCGAGTCATTGAATTCATTAATACAATTTATTTAAATTTAAAATAAAACTGAAAATAAAATAACAACAATAGTATTAAATAAAACAATAATAATATTAAATAAATATTTTAAATAAATATAAATAAATTCAGTAATGTGTGAGTCATTGAATTCATGTTGCTAGTTAATATAATTTATTTACATTTAAAAAATATATTAAAAATGTATTTTTAATAAATTCAAATAAATTATCCATGTTACTAATTCATATAATTTATTTAAATTTAAAGCAAATTTTGCTAATTGTTTAATTTTCAATTGTACGCTGTACAGTCATTTTATTTAAAGAAATCTTATTTGAATTCACTTTTAATGTGTTTAAAGAGTGAGTCACTGAATCATTCATTCAACCGATTCATTCAAAAAGCTTCATTGAGAAACACTCTTCATGAATGGATCACTGAATCACTGAGTCATTCAAAAACACGGATTCATTCAGGAACGGAACACTAATTTGTCATTTTTATTGGTGAAATAGAGCAAAAACAGACAGTATTGTGTCTAAAATGTAAAACTATGTCATTTACTCATACACTACCAGTCAGAAGTATTTTGTCTTTATCGTCACTTTTGATCAATTTAAAGCTTTGAAATCACACGAATAAATTACATTCTAAAATATATTCAAATAGAAATGAGTTATTTTAATTAGTAAAAATATTTCAAAATTTTCCTGTTTTTTGCATCAAATGAATGCAGGCTTGGTGAGCAGAAGAGACTTCTTTAAAAAACATTAAAAATCTTACTGTTCAGACTTTTGACTGTTAGTGTAAATATATATATATATATATATATATATATATATATATAAGAATAATATGTGAGTTAAACACTAATTGAAGTATTTTGTCTTTATCGTCACTTTTGATCAATTTAAAGCTTTGAAATCACACGAATAAATTACATTCTAAAATATATTCAAATAGAAATGAGTTATTTTAATTAGTAAAAATATTTCAAAATTTTCCTGTTTTTTGCATCAAATGAATGCAGGCTTGGTGAGCAGAAGAGACTTCTTTAAAAAACATTAAAAATCTTACTGTTCAGACTTTTGACTGTTAGTGTAAATATATATATATATATATATATATATATATATATATATATATAATTGTACCCTAATATATTGAATTCCGGGGTCATTATAACTGCATTCTACTAAGTGTGCACTATCAAGGCCAATTTCTTTTGCAAAGTGTGTTAAATACTCAATAATGTAGGCTTCCACATAATTAATACAACAACTTCTATATTGTCCTATTAAATGCAGACCACAGTAAGTATTTTTCTCATGATTTTACTGATGCCATTCACATTTGAAAACTCTCAGATCAGCTCTCCATCATGGCTGTATCAGTAAAGCGTGTGTGAGAGTGTGTGTGTGTGTGTGTGTGTGTGTGTGAGTGAGAGTGTGTGTGTGTGTGTGTGTGTGTGTGTGTGGTGTGTGTGCGTGTGTGTGTGCTCGCTCACCTGCGTCCAGCAGCATCCGGACGGTCTGCAGGTCATCGGTCAGCGCGGCGTAATGCAGAGCAGAACATCCTCGGAAAGAAGCGCGGCTGCTGAGACGATTGCTGAACTCGTCCTCGCGGCTCACCAGCACTGACAGAGACAATTCAACAAGATCACAAACCCTGACTGACACACACACACACACACACACAGCACGCTGAATAACAGCTGATTCCAGATGCTTCACGAGCTCAGCAAACCCTATCAAAGTCAACAATAACAGAAAAAAAAGACTCAGACTTTTAACCCATTTAATCCCAAATTTTTTCCAGACATGAAAATATCCAGATGATGTGTCATTAGTAACCCCTTGAAATATTCAATAATTATTTTTTGAATTTTTGGGGAAAAGAGTGTGAAATATAGTTTTTCTGAATTAACATATTTCTGCAGTCATAAAAATTGTTATATATCTCAGCCCAGCTATTTGAAATTCTGTTTCATCACATTCTAGGGTTATTATTATGCATAAAAACCCTTGTACAACACTGATAGGAATACTGAGATAAAATACAACCATCAACGCATTTCAAAACTGCTACTTTATTGTAACACATATCACATTTTTATATTAGTGCTACCAGTATTGCAACATCAATATTGTAACTTATTTGTAACATTTGAACTTTTAATTTAGTGCAATATTTTGTCATTGCAACAAATAAACTGCTCTGGTCATGTGACAATTTGCACTAATCATGTGACACTGCACATATTTCATTGAGACCCTTTAATTTTTTCATATTTGCGGGAAGTGCACTAAAACATCAGTCAGTAAGGTTTTTAGAGCTTTATAAATGAAAACCTTTTTTTAAATGGGTTTTAATTGCATAATTCAAAGGCATTTAAATTTAAAATACATTTAGCTGATTGTTAATTTCCTATTTTATGCCAGAAAGTCACTTAATAATATTTTACTTGAATTCACTTTATGTTAAAGAGCTGATGAACTCAGAATGTGAGTTTCATGTCTTTTAGACCAAGTCTGTATTTTTGAGCTGAAATATGCGAAATATACTCATTAAAGCTTTTGCTGTCTTTTAAATTCCAGTTTTGTCCACAATTTTACACTGCAGTCATTTTATTTAATTTTAATTATCTACGTGTCTCTTAGATTAAGTTTTTATCTTTGAGCTCATAGTTTCATAAATATTGTTTTTAAAATATTTTAATTTATTATAACATTTTTAAACACTTTGTGCACATAAACACATTTAACATTTGTAGTGTCCTCTTCTAGGAAAAATTACTCAAAATATCACAATATCATCCTGTAAGACATTCATCAAGCAAATCATGTTCACGTGTAAAAGATTGTCCACCACTTCCTATTTCGACAGGAAACAGGAAAAACTCCATTCGAGCTATTTTCATGTTATTTTTATGTGATTTGTTTTGCAGTTTCAGCAATACAAGTGTAGTTGTTTTGTTGAAAACGCACTGAAACCAAGACACAGAGACCGAGATGGTAAAAATGAAGGAGAAGAGGCTGACGATGTTCAACGGCGTTCTTAAAACAAGACAAACCGCTCGAATTAAAAACAAACGCATGTAGAAGCGCTCACAATTATTCTCAGCACAGACACGCACAAATAAATCATAAAGCAGCAACAGTGTTTTTCTCCTGTCCGTGTGCAGAAACATATTTTCTCTCTGGGCTGCTGTCAGGCGGATCGTCATGGGTAACTAATGTCTAAGAGCCAGATAATCACAACATAACCCAATAAACCGTCAGACGAGCAGAGCCTGGCGATCCATCACACACACACACACACACACACACACACATTCATCATGGTGCTTCAGGGAAAGATGCTCCTTCAAGACCAAAAAACTGCCAACAAAACAAATGTGAGTAATATACATACAGCAGCCAGATATGACACACGTCTGTGTGCGTGTGTGTGTGTGTGTGTGAGAGAGTGAGTGAGTGAGTGAGTGAGTGAGTGAGTGAGTGAGTGAGTGAGTGAGTGAGTGTGTGTGTGAGATGGAAAACACTTACAAACAACAAGCTGTGAAATAAATCGAGTGCCGATATGCAAACAGCACAAAATGAGCGTGTTAAAATTGATCTGTGTAATAACACACACTCCTGCTGTGTTTACATGTGTGTGTGAATGGGTTTATAAATAACAGTGAGGATGATGATGATGGTGATGATGAAGCACATGTGTCTCACCCTCTAACGAGTGAACGCCCTTCTCTCGAGCCGTTTCATACACGCTGCTGAAGTCATCGCCCAGGTTTGGATTGGCACCCGCCTCCAGCAGCACCTTCACCGCACTGACCAATAAACACATCCATCAGTAACAGATTCACCTCACACACACACAGACACACAGGCATGCACACGCACACAGACACACACACACGCAGACGCGCACACACACACACACACACACACACACACAAACAGAAACACAGACAAACAAACACACACACACACACACACACACACAGAAACACAGAAACACACACACAAACACAGACACACACACACAGACCCGCACTCTCTCTCTCACACACACACACACACACAAACAGAAACACAGACACACACACACAGAAACACAGACACACACACACATACACACAGAGATTCAAGGAAATGAGTTAACGGAGTTGCATGAAGTTTTCTAAGTTCTAACTCGTTATCATGAGTGGTTTTAAATTCAGCCTGGGAGAAACACAAAGCAGATATTTTCTTATATTTACTGCTTAAGACACACACTCTCTCTCTCACACACACACACACACACACACAGAAACACAGACACACTGATTATTCAATATTAAAAAAAAATTACAGCACATTATTTGAATAATGATTATTCAATATAAAGGAAACAATTGTCACATTATTTGAATATTAATTATTCAATATTTAGAATTTTTTCGCATCACCTTATTTGAATAATGCTTATTTAATATTTAGGAAATTATTGCATCAGTTTATTTTAATAATAATTGTTCAACATTTAGAAAATTATTGCGTCACATTATTTGAATAATGATTATTCAGTATTTAAAATTATATATTACAGCACAATACTTGAATAATGATTATTGAATATTTACAAAAAATTATGCAGCATATTATTTGAATAATAAGTGTTTAACAATGAGCATGAAAACTGACAGACAGATGGATAATTCCACCTGTGGGCGGGGCAAGTGTGTGGTGGGAGGGGCCAGTGTTGCCATGGAGACACTGCTGGCCCAGAGCGGTCCGGGGTTCCAGAACACTCGAGTCAACGGAACACACACTCCCAAAAGAGTCAGTGCAGCGTCAAAACAAACAGCATTCTGACCACCACACACACACACACGCACACGCACGCACACGCACACATACACATACACACACACACACACACACACACAATGCTTAAATCTGGACATCGAGGTACTTTAAATGTGTCTGGATCCGAAGACTGCGGTTGATGCTCTAAGCTGCATCATGTGTGTGTGTGTGTGTGTGTGATGTTCTCAGGGTCAGTGTGTTTATCTATGAGATGTGAGTTTAAGGAAAACAGAGCATATGCGTGAGAGCAAAGAGTAGTGACCCTGAGCAAAGCACAAACTCAAACACATCCGTGTGTGCTGAGACTCCAAAGAGCTCAACAGTTTCAAGAAACCTGCAGATTTCTCTAGTCAGAAGTGCCATTATACCACATGCTATTCTGTATGAACGCATTCAATGCTTAAATCTGGACATCGAGGTACTTTAAATGTGTCTGGATCCGAAGACTGCGGTTGATGCTCTAAGCTGCATCATGTGTGTGTGTGTGTGTGTGTGTGTGTGATGTTCTCAGGGTCAGTGTGTTTATCTATGAGATGTGAGTTTAAGGAAAACAGAGCATATGCGTGAGAGCAAAGAGTAGTGACCCTGAGCAAAGCACAAACTCAAACACATCCGTGTGTGCTGAGACTCCAAAGAGCTCAACAGTTTCAAGAAACCTGCAGATTTCTCTAGTCAGAAGTGCCATTATACCACATGCTATTCTGTATGAACGCATTCATAAACTAAAAATAAAATTCAATTCAATTTATCAAACTGGAGAGACTCCAGAATGCTGCACACAAATAAATCAAACAACTCATTTTTAAAGGGGTCATGAACTGAGAAACCAAAATTCCCTTGACACATAAGAGGTCCTTGTACTATAAAACATCCTGTAAGTTTCAGAACTCGTCACATTGCGCATGCCCGACTTTAACTGCTACTTCATGAGGTTCTACTGTAACCCTCTTCTACGGGAGAACAGCTGGTTTGCTGTAGTCGTTACAACGTGACAATTTAGGTTGGTAAATGTTACGTTTTACAATATATACCATTGTAATTGCATCATTATGCGATTCTACCATTAGTCTTTTATTTAATCTGTGTTGATATGTTTTAAAATGAAACTGATTTTAAAGATTTTTCCATTTGTACAAAGATAGATATGTCTGCTGTTAGTAACGCCATCTCAGGTAGCACTGAGACTAGAGATGATGTGAAGCAAACAATGTAAGTATTGCCTAAACATCCACCACATAATACTTCAATAAATTACTGAATACTGAGTTGCGCCGTCTTGTTTATGGTTGCTTAGTGATTTTTACGTTCTCGGCTACGGCGGTGTAACAGCTTACTTCCGGTCATCGTAGCCATTCCATTCGCAGCTGTTGCTTAAAGTCCCTAATAGTGTGGATAAGCACCGCCTCCACAGAGGAAGATCGACATCACTGTCTGTTTAGCCATGCCCACAGATTCTACATCACTGTCTGTTTAGCCCCACCCACCGAATCTACATCACTCTGTTTAGCCATGCCCACCGAGTCTACATCACTCTGTTTAGCCCCGCCCACCGAGTCTACATCACTGTCTGTTTAGCCCCGCCCACCGAGTCTACATCACTGTCTGTTTAGCCCCGCCCACCGAGTCTACATCACTGTCTGTTTAGCCCCGCCCACCGAGTCTACATCACTGTCTGTTTAGCCCCGCCCACCGAGTCTACATCACTGTCTGTTTAGCCCC
>NW_015505792.1:775225-780262 GCF_001515645.1 Sinocyclocheilus grahami
TTATACATCACTCTGTTTAGCCCTGCCCACCGATTCTACATCACTGTTTAGCCCCGCCCACCGATTCTACATCACTGTCTGTTTAGCACCGCCCACCGATTCTACATCACTGTCTGTTTAGCCCCTCCCACCGATTCTACATCACTCTGTTTAGCACCGCCCACCGATTCTACATCACTGTCTGTTTAGCACCGCCCACCGATTCTACATCACTGTCTGTTTAGCACCTCCCACCGATTCTACATCACTGTCTGTTTAGCACCTCCCACCGATTCTACATCACTGTCTGTTTAGCACCTCCCACCGATTCTACATCACTGTCTGTTTAGCACCTCCCACCGATTCTACATCACTGTCTGTTTAGCACCTCCCACCGATTCTACATCACTGTCTGTTTAGCACCTCCCACCGATTCTACATCACTGTCTGTTTAGCACCTCCCACCGATTCTACATCACTGTCTGTTTAGCACCTCCCACCGATTCTACATCACTGTCTGTTTAGCACCTCCCACCGATTCTACATCACTGTCTGTTTAGCACCTCCCACCGATTCTACATCACTGTCTGTTTAGCACCTCCCACCGATTCTACATCACTGTCTGTTTAGCACCTCCCACCGATTCTACATCACTGTCTGTTTAGCACCTCCCACCGATTCTACATCACTGTCTGTTTAGCACCTCCCACCGATTCTACATCACTGTCTGTTTAGCACCTCCCACCGATTCTACATCACTGTCTGTTTAGCACCTCCCACCGATTCTACATCACTGTCTGTTTAGCACCTCCCACCGATTCTACATCACTGTCTGTTTAGCACCTCCCACCGATTCTACATCACTGTCTGTTTAGCACCTCCCACCGATTCTACATCACTGTCTGTTTAGCACCTCCCACCGATTCTACATCACTGTCTGTTTAGCACCTCCCACCGATTCTACATCACTGTCTGTTTAGCACCTCCCACCGATTCTACATCACTGTCTGTTTAGCACCTCCCACCGATTCTACATCACTGTCTGTTTAGCACCTCCCACCGATTCTACATCACTGTCTGTTTAGCACCTCCCACCGATTCTACATCACTGTCTGTTTAGCACCTCCCACCGATTCTACATCACTGTCTGTTTAGCACCTCCCACCGATTCTACATCACTGTCTGTTTAGCACCTCCCACCGATTCTACATCACTGTCTGTTTAGCACCTCCCACCGATTCTACATCACTGTCTGTTTAGCACCTCCCACCGATTCTACATCACTGTCTGTTTAGCACCTCCCACCGATTCTACATCACTGTCTGTTTAGCACCTCCCACCGATTCTACATCACTGTCTGTTTAGCACCTCCCACCGATTCTACATCACTGTCTGTTTAGCACCTCCCACCGATTCTACATCACTGTCTGTTTAGCACCTCCCACCGATTCTACATCACTGTCTGTTTAGCACCTCCCACCGATTCTACATCACTGTCTGTTTAGCACCTCCCACCGATTCTACATCACTGTCTGTTTAGCACCTCCCACCGATTCTACATCACTGTCTGTTTAGCACCTCCCACCGATTCTACATCACTGTCTGTTTAGCACCTCCCACCGATTCTACATCACTGTCTGTTTAGCACCTCCCACCGATTCTACATCACTGTCTGTTTAGCACCTCCCACCGATTCTACATCACTGTCTGTTTAGCACCTCCCACCGATTCTACATCACTGTCTGTTTAGCACCTCCCACCGATTCTACATCACTGTCTGTTTAGCACCTCCCACCGATTCTACATCACTGTCTGTTTAGCACCTCCCACCGATTCTACATCACTGTCTGTTTAGCACCTCCCACCGATTCTACATCACTGTCTGTTTAGCACCTCCCACCGATTCTACATCACTGTCTGTTTAGCACCTCCCACCGATTCTACATCACTGTCTGTTTAGCACCTCCCACCGATTCTACATCACTGTCTGTTTAGCACCTCCCACCGATTCTACATCACTGTCTGTTTAGCACCTCCCACCGATTCTACATCACTGTCTGTTTAGCACCTCCCACCGATTCTACATCACTGTCTGTTTAGCACCTCCCACCGATTCTACATCACTGTCTGTTTAGCACCTCCCACCGATTCTACATCACTGTCTGTTTAGCACCTCCCACCGATTCTACATCACTGTCTGTTTAGCACCTCCCACCGATTCTACATCACTGTCTGTTTAGCACCTCCCACCGATTCTACATCACTGTCTGTTTAGCACCTCCCACCGATTCTACATCACTGTCTGTTTAGCACCTCCCACCGATTCTACATCACTGTCTGTTTAGCACCTCCCACCGATTCTACATCACTGTCTGTTTAGCACCTCCCACCGATTCTACACTGTCTGTTTAGCCCCGCCCACCGATTCTACATCACTGTCTGTTTAACCACGCCCACCGATTCGCGAATGTATTGTTTACGAGATAGAACACAGAAACCAAACGATAAAGATGCTCTGAAGACAACAAGACGCTGTGCAGTGACAAGCGGTGGAAAAACAGTCTTTGCATTGTAGGGATGTAATGATATCAAAATCTGAAATATCAAAATATGAAGCCCACGATACGGTATTTATTGCAATATTTAAAAAAAAAAAGACAAATGAAGAATTGGGGAAAAAAAGGAACATTTTGAACGTTTTAAAGTTAAATTATTCTCTCTAATGCACTTTGAGAGTCAAAATAAAGAGCTGCAACCCATGTTCTTAACTAAGCAAACTTCAGTGAATTGACTTGTAGCTGAACTTTAAAGGGACTCAACCCTCTTTTTATTTGTGATAGTGTCTCAGTCTAAATTACATTCACACTGCTGTTTTAGGAAGCCAAACAAATTAGAATATAATAATATTAATAACAACACAGTAATGGCCATATTGTCATGCCTATGGACTGTCCTTGTGTTCCTGTCTGGTGTTTTGCTCCCCATGTGCTCTCCATGTCCTAGTTTCTCCCTCATGTTTGATCATGCCCATATTTGGTTGTTCCTGTGCCCATTGAGTTCCATTTGATTCACCTGTGTTCCCCTAATTATCCTCATTATGTTCGGTTTACTTAAGCCCAGTGTTTCCTGTGTCTAGTGTTCCTACGTGTGTGTTCCTTGTTCCTGTGGATTATTAAAGACTGTTTTCGTGAATTCCCCTACGTCTCCTCGTTCCTCACAGTAGGCAATTGTGACAGAATACCGGACCTTACAAGATGACTGAATCTGAGAGTCGGCTGTGGTGTCTCCGGCAGGGTGGCCGGCCTTTGGAGAGGTATGTGGAGGATTTTCTCAAGCTCTTCAACCGGGTGTGCTGGCACGACGCCGCACGCGGTGCATGTTTTCAGCTGGGGCTGGATGAGGAAATAATCCATTGCGATCTCCCCACGTGTGATTTTCCCTTGATCGAGCTGATTAATCTTGTCCTTTATTTAAACGGTTCAAATTGAGGTAGAAGAAATTATGAGCCATCCTCATCCAGCCCCTCCTGAAAACCACAGTGACTCTCCAGCTCACCTCACGCCGGGACCCTCCACATACCTGGCCAATGTCTCAGACCACCCATATCCTTCTGGGTTCCCACAAGCTCCTCCCAGAACCATCCCGGTCCTCAGCCCAGAACCGCCGGCCGCTCCACTGTCAAGCCCGCCGGCCGATTCACTCCCAAGGCCTAGGATGACAGCAGTTATCTCCTTCACCTCTGCCCAAAAAAGAATGCGGCGGAAGAGACTGTGGGCTCCAGCCCCCGAGTCCGCTCCAGTGTCGGTTCGGCTCCAGCCCCCGAGTCCGCTCCAGTGTCGGCTCCAGCCCCCGAGTCCGCTCCAGTGTCGGCTCCAGCCCCTGACGAGAGTCAAGACATGGCTCTAGCCCCAGACCCTAGTCAAGAGTGGGCTACTGTTTCCACGTCGAACCCAGGGAGGGCTCCTGCTCCTACGCTCAGCCCAGGAAGGGCTCCAGTTCCCCAGTCCAGCCCAGAGAGAGACTCTGTTCCCGAGTCAAGCCCATGGAGGGCCGTTGTTCCTACACCTGGCCCATGAAGGGCCACAGAACCCGAATTTTTCCCCAAGGAATTTTTTTTGGGGGGGGGGGGGGGGGAGTCTAAAAACAGGACAGAAAATAGCCTATTACTTCTACATTAAGTTTTTTGATGTAAAAATCTTGATAACATTATAAGTGGACCTCAGAGAACAGTACAAACTAAAAAAACAGAGGCATGACCCCTTTAACTCATCTACATACCGTTGAACAATCACATTTTTGAATATTGTAAAATATTTAGAAAATTATTGAGATACATTATTTTAATAACGATTATTCAATATTTAGAAAATTATAGCATCACATTATTTTGATTAATTTTAGAAAAATAATTCACAATATTTAAATAATTATTTAATATTTAGAAAACTGTTACATTATTTGAATGATTGTTCAATATTTAGAATTATTGAGTCACATTTTTTTAAGTCAATATTTAGAAAATTATTGCAGCATATTATTTTAATAATGATTATTTAAGATATTTTTTCAGATTATTCAAAATTGTGGCAGCATATATATTGGTTGCATAACGGTGATTATTAAATATATGACAAATTGTTGTGGCACATTTTTTTTAAATAACAATTTTTCAATATTTAGAATTTTTTTGCATCACATTATTTGAATAATGAACGTGTGTTACAATGCAGTTTAACAATAATGATTACAACTGTTCTCTATTACCGAAATGGATATTAAAAATGTAAAGTAATAATAATAAAAAAAAGAAAACACAAAGAGAGTGAATGTTAAAAGTTATAACACACTATATCAGGACAGAGCTATTATGTTTAAAACAGTCAGGATTCATTTTAACAAGACAGATGTCAGATGCTAAAAAACACAAGGAGATCACAGTGAACATACGGACACACACCTGAACCAGTGTTTACAAAACACACCTCAGACAGGAGACTTCCTTCTGCTCTCTCACACACACACACAAACACACACTCTCTCGTACACACATACACACAC
>NW_015505792.1:780376-780705 GCF_001515645.1 Sinocyclocheilus grahami
CTGGGTAAAGATTTTTGTACTTTCTATGTGAGCACACACACACACACACACACACACACACACACATAAAAAACATTTGGACATTTGAAAAGATTAAATGGTCCTGCTGCTCACGGCCAAAAATGTGTGCAATGGAAATGAATGGGAAGCAAATTTCATCTAGTGGAAGCGTTTGGTACTGCGCTCAAACAAAATCTGACTAAAAGCTCATTTTTTTGTGATATCAACCTCAAATTTGTAAAACAAATATATTAGGGATGCACCGATATGAAAATTTTGGCCGATACCGATAACCGATTATTCTTTATTTTTGAAAGCCGATAACCGAT
>NW_015505792.1:781751-791751 GCF_001515645.1 Sinocyclocheilus grahami
AAATATATACTATATATATATATATATATATATATATATATATATATACACACACACACACACACACACTTGTCTGCTTCTGTTTTTATCTTTCATACAAAAATTAAAATAGTATTTTTGTGCATTTTGCATAATAATAAAAAAATTACATTCAAAAAGAGGTTAACAGGTAATAAATGGATTATAACTACTGCATAATAATTATAATTTACCATAAATGCTGTCCCCTAAAATTTTGTTCATTCGTTTCATTAAAATAAAAAAATTATGAATTATCTTTAAATGTTTTACTAGCAGATAATATGTATTTTTGCAATCCAATCAGTATTTATTTGAGACAAAACTCAATTTAAACGGATAAATGAACACTAAACAATGAGGATCTTAATTAGTATGACAGAATTCAACTTGAACAGACAAATGCATTATGAATAATTAATAAACAGAAGATTGCAAAATGCTTTAGTAAAAATTATTTGTTTTTTTTTTACAGAAGAGCCAAATTAATGACCGTTTTTAACAGGTTAATTAACATTAGTGTGTTCAAGAGCAACACAACGTGATAAACCAGGATTTTGCCACACAACCTGACTTAAGTTAGTAGCGTCACTGCTTTTAGTTTAACTTTAGTGAGCGGCGAAATCTCTTTGCATTATTAAAATATGCTGAACTTCATGCAATGGCATGAATGGATATTAAAGCCTTGATACGAGGGGTTCCCATCCACTCCAGAATAATCCCAGCCCTAAACGAGCGCTAATCCCCCTCTCCAGAGCCCTTTCACCTCGCTCCCTCACTTCTGCGCTCTTTATCCTCGACTGAGGCCTTGTGTCGCTCGATCGGAACGGTCAACAAGGCCTGCTCTTCATGGCGGGTCATTGTCCACGTGAATGGACAGATCTGGGTGGTGACCGTCGCTGGGTTAAGAGTGCAAACAGTCTCACACACATCAAAGCTCAGCAAACATCTCTGTCTAAAGCACATCCTTCTGGCTTTCGAAAGAGCAACAGTCGCAGACTTTGATCACGCTATCGGAGCGTCTGTCCCGCCACGACACCCAACGAAACCACCCAAAAGGCCCAAGACATCTCTGACAAAGTGATGAGATCTGCTACAAGATTCATGTGCAGTTCATAAATTACATGAATTTTAGGATTTCGGGTTAAATGCGCACATAAAATGGGCTCTAAAATCACTAGAAACAAACTGAGTTTTAGTTTAACCCTCATCATGCATTCATAATCTGTAGGCTATTTTCGCATTCTGGGTCAGTCTGGACCCAAAGAGTCATTTTTAATATTATTATTAAGTCTTAACTTAACATTTTTCAACTAAAACCATGTTGTATCTGATCAGCACCTTCTCAAAAATGTGAAAAAATCAGCTGTTATTATATATATATATATATATAGAGACATTATATATGTTATTATTGCACTTACCCCTTTTAAAATTAAAAAATGAGAAAATATTTGACATTATAAATTACACATGAATCTCACCAAAAAACAAACGATACAAAATTAAAATAAATTTGATAAATTTCAGATGAAAAAAGCGATACATGTTTTTCACATTGCAATGGTTCGTCAATAGCGGACCATATTCATGTTCATCAAAAAAAATTCAGTCCAAAGAGATTATAGAAGAATATATGAGATATGAAGAAAAGGTTAAATTCATTTTACAAAAGTTTTGTGACATTAATGTAACTTCATAGATAATTTGATAAAAGTGTTTTTGGCACTAATGGTGCTCCATACATACTCGGGTCCAAAATGACCCGAAAACGAAACACTGGTTTGCAGTTCACTTAAATAGTACTGCAGTTTGACGAATTAATAAAAAAAGTTTAATTATATCAGATAATTTGCCTTCACAGTCCTGAGAGAAAACAGAGCCTTTACTAGCAGCTCACAACTAAACCACAACCAGAACTAACCCAGATCTCATCTGACGTTTGACTACGAGTGTAAAGCCCAATACACTAAAAGAGATTATGTGAACGTCATCTACATCTAACTCATGAAACAGACAATACAGTTGTATATTTAATTTTCTCTCTGCCATGCAAACAAAGCGACAATAAACCTGCTTTAACTTTGACTTCCTAGCAAGTCAAAAAACTACAAGTATTCAAAATAAACCTGTGAATCCTGGAAATGACATAAAACCAGCCGAAACATTGCGGCATGTGATTTTGAGAAAGATCCTGCCAGTTCTTAAAGCAGATTTAGGACTCTATGAATTCTGTGGTGCGGGAAAAAACACAATGGAATTCAGTCATAAAAATGGAATTTAATGTATAAGGCAGAATGTCACAGAATTTGGGAAATTTCGGATGAATGAATCAAATAAATGTTTGGTTTAACTTGAAGAAATTGTGATAGATATATTACTAACTGTACAGAAGAATGCATTTCTCAAAGCAATGATAACAATAAACTAAAATTATAAAAAAATGTTTTAGGGATTATCGCACAATTTTTCTTCCACATTTTAATTTTAACAAAATAAACAAATGTGCATTGAATCATGAATAAATTATTATTTAATCAAACCGTTAAAATGAAATCCAGAAATATTAAAATGAGAAGAAAAATGGAATTTGAAACATTTTTTCTTCAGGTTTCATGATTTCAGTTCATTAGACATGCTTTTTGATTACTAACATTTAATGATCCATTAAAAAGAAATCCATTAAAAATGGAAAAAACTGAATTAAAACAGAATTTAGAGAAAGTGAATGAATAAAATAGATCTCATATGGCCCTAAAAATGTCATGTTTGTTCAACTTTTAATAAAACTGATGTTAAACTGTGTAAGTTTCATTATTTCAATTAATCGGACATGGGTTTTGATTACTAAAATTTAATTTATCCATTAAAATGGAATTTGGTAAAAAAAAATACAACAGATTTCATAGGGCGCAGCACACTCGATCTTGCCTTCTGAGACTTAAAACCTACATTCAGAACCAGACCAAACAACTAAACCACATCTTTACCGACATCTACACGTACTGAGATGTGCTCATCGATCCATCAAATACACAGACTGAGAGATGAAGGTAAGCGCTGAAATATGAGCCCGTGTGGGCGGAGCCTCGCTCCCCCTGCAGCTCTGATTGGCCACCAGGGGATCTGAATGACAGGAAGACACAGGACTGTGAGTTATCCCACTCATAACAGAGCACACACACACACTATCACTGCAGTGAATCGTCTGGAGTCACGGATATCTGGATGAACTACTGCATTAACACTCGATGCAGAGATTTTAATATTACCTTCTTTTTGAGTAATTATTGGATCAGACTGACAAATGTTTTAAAAATGTAATTGAAAAGAAGCATAACCATATTTATTTGAGGCAATAACTGGATGCCACTCACTGAATTAAACAAGCAATGAAGCCTTTTTTTGCATTGTGACGTTACTTTCAAGACTTATTAAAAAAAAGCTAAATATATATAAACATATATAATACATATATATATACACAAACACAGATATTATTAATATATTATAGAATATATTATTTATATTATAAAATATTTATGCATTGTAGCAATATTTGTTATACTGTCTTTATGCTGATTTAAAAAATACTATGGTACTTTTACTGTATATTAATGAGAATAATTGAGAATTCCAATCATAAAAAACATAAATTCCTTAATATCTGTACATATTATAGAATTATCTGAAGAAAAGGGATTGTTCACTCTGCCATCATTTACTTCTCTCATATCACTCCTCTCATGTTTGAGTTTCTTTATTTTGAAGAACATTAAGGGCCAAACAACATTAGACCCCACTGACATTTTGTGAAGAAAATAAATCATACAGATTTGGGATGACATGAACTTCATATTTAGTTTTAGTTTTGACTTGGTTCTTCTCTTCTCTACGCAGCTAGTTTCTAGTTAAACTGGTAAGTAACCAGTACTCTCTTCTATGTTCAGGGTGTGTGTGTGTTTGTGAGTGAGTGAGTGAGTGTGTGAGTGTGTGTGTGTGTGTGAGAGTGTGTGTGTGTGTGTGAGTGAGTGAGTGCGTGCGTGCGAGTGTGTGTGTTTGTGAGTGTGTGTGTGTGTGTGTGTGTGTGAGTGTGTGTGTGTGAGTGAGTGAGTGCGTGCGTGCGAGTGTGTGTGTTTGTGAGTGTGTGTGTGTGTGTGTGTGTGTGAGTGTGTGTGTGTGAGTGAGTGAGTGCGTGCGTGCGAGTGTGTGTGTTTGTGAGTGTGTGTGTGTGTGTGTGTGTGTGAGTGTGTGTGTGTGAGTGAGTGAGTGAGTGTGAGTGTGTGTGTGCGAGTGTGTGTGTGTGTGTTTGTGAATGTGTGAGTGAGTGAGTGCGTGTGTGTGTGAGTGAGTGTGTGCGAGTGTGTGTGTGCGAGTGTGTGTGTGTGTGTTTGTGAATGTGTGAGTGAGTGAGTGCGTGCGTGCGAGTGTGTGTGTTTGTGAGTGTGTGTGTGAGTGCGTGCGTGTGTGTTTATACAGTGAAATGAGTCCCGTTTCAAATGAGGGGTGACACTGACTCCAGAAATTGGATTTGGCGACCTCCTCCCTCTTTCTCCTTCTGTCTCTTCTCCGTCTGTGTGTGTTTGTTAAGTGAGCTTTAATTAAATTAAATTAAAGGTTTTGTGGGCCTCTGACACACAAGCTCTGCCATGGAATTCTGGGTTCTCTCTCTCACACACACACACACACACACACACACACACACACACACACACACACACACACACATGGAACCATTTAGACAAAAAGGTTCTTCTATGGCATCACTGTGAAGCAGCTTTATTTTTAAGAGTGTATTCCGTTCAGCGTGCGCAGATATCATTTTAAATAAATGACTATTAATGGCTATTAGGACTAATGCCATTAGGGCGAGAATGGGCGAGTTTTCAAGAGCGGACGCATTCTAGCTCGCGCTAAATGAATTGTGGGATTGTTTCAGCTTTAATGCGGCTCTGGTTGGTAGTGTGAGATGAAGTTTAATTTGATTGCAGGAATAATGGCCTTTATTTAAGACCGCACGCGAAACCCCTTCGAGTTGATCAGGGGGCCACGTGTAGACTTTAGACGCTGAATAAAATAAAATAAACGTGAGTTCAGATGAAATTTTAATTAATGTCGCGTTAATTTTGTTCGTTTATCCGCCGTGTTTTCATCACGTGCATCTGTTTGCTGTCAGTCACTGTTATTACACACCAGAAATCTCCAGAAATTATTTTATCTGAGAGTTAAATGTGATGCACCCACGACCCCCCCCCCAAATAACAATAAAAAATAATTTGACGCGGATATTATCCATGCAGTTATAGCCACATTATCTTTGTTTGCTTCATCAGTTTGCTTCGTTATGAATTGCTCAAATTTAATCAAACAATAATTAACATTTAACATAAAAATCGGTTACACTTTATTTTGATAGTCCCCTTTTGACAGTCTACTAACTATAAGCAACTACATGTCTACTAACTCTCATTAATTTACAACTACATGTCTGCTAACTCTCAGAGTAGGCTGTTAGGTTAGGTTAGGTTTAGTAGAATAAGTTGACACAGAGTATGTCTAAAGTGGACTATCAAAATAAAGTTTTACATAAACAATCACATTCAAAATTATGCAATAATAATCGCATTTAACCGGAAACCTGTTATCAAATTAGGGACAAAATGTATTTGTATGTAAATGCGCCATATTTTAGCCATATGTGTCTCTGCAGCACAAAAGCAGTGTTAAGTCGCTGGGGGATATTTGTAGCAATAGCCAACAATACATTGTATGTGTCACAATTATACATTTCTCTTTTATGCCAAAAATCATTAGGATATTAAGTAAATGTTTCTTGAAGATATTTAGTAAATGTCCTACCGTAAATATATCAAAACTTAATGTTTGATTAGTAATATGCATTGCTAAAAACTTCATTTGAACAACTTTAAAGATGATTTTCTCAATATTTTGATTTTTTTTTTTTTTGCACCCTCAGATTCTGTGTAAATCTGAATAAATGTGAATTTTATTATTATAACTCTGTCCGTTTGTGGAGTGTTTAGGACCTTTATCGTCGCTGTCTTTCTTCAAGCAGAAGGCGAGCGCCGCGGCGGAGATGACGCCCGCGACGCCCGCGACGCCCGCGGCTCCAGCGGCTCCAGCAGCGGACTCTGAGCGGCTCTGGTGTCCGCCTCTGCAGCGCCCCGCGGCGGTCAGACTCGCCCAGCTGCTCCGCCGGTGCTCCAGACTCACGCGCCACCTGCTGGCCAGCTGATGGTACTGCACGCGCGACTCCTCGCTCGCGACGCTCCTCCTGGACGCGCGCGATCCGCTGGCCACCGGGCTCCGGTTCGGTTCGAGCTCGCACAGGTTTCGGAAGCGCGAGGCCTCACCGTGGCCGGTGTGCAGCGCGCGGCGCGGCGACAGACTGCGCGACCTTCGCATCAGGACGCGCGCCGGTACCGACGACAGGAACATCGCGAGCGTAACAACAGCGGGTTCCGTGAGCAGAGACGGCGGCGTGTGCAGAGCTCGCGTTCCTGTGATCTCGCCGACAGCCGGTTAACGGTTGTAACGTCAGCAGGTGAGTCCGAGCTCGAGAGCAGAAACGTGCGTCCGGTAAACGAAAAACATCCGTGATGCGCGCGGAATCCTGGGAAGTGTAGTTCAATGACGTCACGCGCAGACACGCAGAAAGGTTTGTTTTATTTGTTTTTATTTTATTTTATTTTTGTTGTTGTTGTATTTGATTAACATCAGGCCTATTCGGCCTAATATATATTTGTATATATATATTTAATATTATATTATATTTTATTGATAATAGATCGATATTTCTGCCTCAGCTCAAGGTTTCATATTAATATATTATATTTAAACCATTAATTAATTATATCGGACTCATAGAAAATGTAATTTTTAATGTTGATGTGATTTTTTTTGTAACATTATAAAAGTGGTTAGGTTTAGGGTTATATTTTTATTTATTTATTAATTAATTTATCAATCTAGTTATTTTATTTTATTTTTAAATAAAATGGAAATTTTACAATTTTGGACATTCACAATAATGTAAAAAATATATATATATTACTTATTAATAACTTTTAAGGGTAATACATTTTTTGGACATGCATATGTACAGAACAATATAAAAAAGTGTGCAAATTAACCACAGTTTTTAATTTTTATCCAACTGGATCAAGATGAGAGACTAAAGATCCATTTCTCTGCTTCAGCTTAGAGTTTGATAATAATATTGTATTATTATATTATTATTATTAATATTAGGCCCATATATTATTATGTATCATGAGCACATGCCGCTTGTGACCTGCAGGTGGCGCCTAAACTCACAAAACATCTCTCTCTGTCATCAGCCAGCAGATGAACCAAAGCAGAATATTAATGCAAATATGAATATTAGACTTGAATGCTATGCCCAATACATACAGTGCAAAGGGTTAACCCTAAACTCTATAATTCACTCACATTCAAGCAAGGTTATAGAAGTGACATGCAGCTCTAATGTGTCTGTAACATTGCATATATAAGCTGCACAGTGTCAGGTTAGCTTCTCGCATCATGTGATTGCAATGCTGTCTGCAGTGTTTAAGTGCTGCTCTTATAAGATCTGTTGACTTTACATGAGAGTCCGCAGTGCATTAGTGGAGGTTGTGCATGGCTGGCAGAGGTGAGAATAAGACGTGCATGTAGAGCACATGTAGAGCACATGTAGAGCACATGTAGAGCACATATAGAGCACATATAGAGCACATATAGAGCACATATAGAGCACATGTAGAGCACATGTAGAGCACATGTAGAGCACATGTGTGTTTGTCGTCAGCTGAGGTGCATGTAGAGCACATGTAGAGCACATGTGTGTTTGTCGTCAGCTGAGGTGCATGTTTTAGAGATGTTACTGATTATTACAGCATATACTGGCACAGTGGCACTGAAACACTTTAAACCACGATGCTTGCTCAGTGTGTTAGAATCCGCTGGTGTTTAGTGATGCTGTCGCCACTCAGCTTCTCTCAAATTAAATTATCTTTAAAAAAAATAAAAATAATTATTATTTCACATTTGTAAACTTCATTCATTTAATTTGCGTAATGTGAAAAATGTATATATTTAAATATTTATTGCAATTATATTTATTGACTGTATTACATAATATTTACAAATATTTCTTATTACAATTCATTACAATATTTATTTATTATTAATACATTTTTTATGTATGACATTGACTGTTAAATTTATTAAATAAATACATATTTATCTTAATTATTGATGTATTATTTATTAATTAAATGTTCTATGAAATACATTTAATTAATGTTTATATTATTATTATTATTATTATTACATTCACGGTTACATACATTTAATAAAATGAACATTTAATAAATAAATTATTGAAATTATTGATTATGTTTGTATTAAATTTACTATTCAATACATTTAATTAATTAATTAATATTTATCTTAATTATTGATGTATTATTGATGTATTAAATGTTCTATGAAATACATTTAATTAATATTTATATTATTATTATATTCACCGTTAAATACATTTGATAAAATTAACATTTAATAAATAAATGATTGAAATTATTGATTATGCTTGTATTAAATTGACTAAAACTGATTTATTTAGTCATTTAGCAGACGCTTTTATCCAAAGCGAACCTTTGATTGTTTTTATTTAATAAAATATTAGTAGTATCATTAATAGTAGCATCAGCAGTCTCAATCTGTTGATCATTCATTAATCTGTGACTTTTTTCACTTATCGATTATCATTCGTCTCTCTATATCTACAACAGATGATATGACACTGAGCTTCATGCATGACTTGCATGCCTCAATAATGAAGAGTAATCGATCGAGGCGATGGCTATGACGTCAGCGCCGTGCGCGTGCACGAGGGTGGGCGGTCAGTCACGCATGCGCGCTCCCGCTAGCCTGTGGCACACGCACGCGCACACACGCACGAGCGCAGCGGGATGTAACAGCTGTTTATTCCTCTCGCACGCACGCACGTCAGGTTATTCGCACGCTTCTGGATCTTTAAACCCGCGGAAGCGCACGCGCTGTTCCGGATCAGAGAGAGCAGCCGCCGGTGCGTTTGACGCGCGTCTCTGTCTCGCGCTACTCGCGACGCGATCCGGTCTCAGAGGAGGAGGAGGAGGAGGAGGATGATGTCCGAGGAAGAGGTCCTGATCCCGGATGA
Organism: Sinocyclocheilus grahami; assembly: GCF_001515645.1. Classification (NCBI taxonomy): domain Eukaryota; kingdom Metazoa; phylum Chordata; class Actinopteri; order Cypriniformes; family Cyprinidae; genus Sinocyclocheilus; species Sinocyclocheilus grahami. The sequence continues at coordinate 790,996 of NW_015505792.1, forward strand.
CCGCGCTTTTAGCCGGTTTAAACACGAGTGTGAGTCCGAGGAAGACTGGAGTCTCACCTACAACAAGAGCAGCATCTGCGTCTGGATCCAGGTGCTGCAGGAGGAGAGGAGCTTGCACCGGATCAAGGTGAGCGCTGCTGGTCTACAGCCCACTGCAGATCATCAGCCGTATATTACACCTAAAGAAATCATATCGTGTGACCCTGGAGCACCCTGGGAGATTTGTAGCAACAGCCAACGATACATTGTATGAGTCAAAATGTTGCATTTTTCTTTTATGCTTGAAGATCGTGTTCCATGAAGATGTTTTGAATCGTAAATGTATCGAAACTTAATTTCTGATTAGTATTGTGCATTGCTAAAGACTTCATTTGGATAACTTTAAAGGCGAGTTTCTCAATATTTAGATTTCTTTGCACCCTCAGATTCCAGATTTTCAAATATTGTCCTATCCTAACAAACCACACACCAATGGAAAGATGATTGATGATGTATAAATCTCAATTTCAAAAATGTTTGAAGGTTTTGTGCATGGTCCAGGGTCACGTATTTGATCCAGCAAGCTTTTATGGCTGGTGTAGTCTGATGCACTCTTAAAAATAAAGGGTGTTTTTGCAGTGAACAGTTCCTGAAAGAACCAATTTGAAGAACATTTAAAAAATCTAAAGAACCTTTTCTGCATTTGAAGGCTTCCGTGGAGGTTCAAGGTTCTTCACAGAACCATTGATGCCAATAACGAAGCTTTATTTTTAATAA